>NW_028142446.1:0-66202 GCF_055691185.1 Crinia signifera
TGAGGGCGCCAGGCCCCGCCCACTTCCGCTTTGGGGCCAGCAATTGTTGCCAGGGTAAGCCTGGGCATGGCTGGAGGCTGGAGGGCGCCAGGCCCCGCCCACTTCCGCTTTGGTGGCCAGCAACAGTTGACAGGGCAAGTCTGGGCATGGCAGGGGGCTGGAGGGCGCCAGGCCCCTCCCACTTCCGCTTTGGGGCCAGCAATTGTTGCCAGGGCAAGCCTGGGCATGGCTGGAGGCTGGAGGGCACCAGGCCCTGCCCACTTCCGCTTTGGGGCCCAGCAACAGTTGACAGGGCAAGTCTGGGCATGGCAGGGGGCTGGAGGGCGCCAGGCCCCGCCCACTTCCGCTTTGGGGCCCAGCAACAGTTACCAGGGCAACCCTGGGCATGGCAGGGGGCTGGAGGGCGCCAGGCCCCGCCCACTTCCGCTTTGGATGCCAGCAACAGTTGCCAGGGCAAGCCTGGGCATGGCAGGGGGCTGAAGGGCGCCAGTCCCCGCCCAATTCCGCTTTGGGGCCCAGCAACAGTTGACAGGGCAAGCCTGGGCATGGCTAGAGGCTGGAGGGCGCCAGGCCCCGCCCACTTCCGCTTTGGGGGCCAGCAACAGTTGCCAGGGCAAGCCTGGGCATGGCTGGAGGCTGGAGAGTGCCAGGCCCCACCCACTTCCGTTTTGGGGGCCAGCAACAGTTGGCAGGGCAAGCCTGGGCATGGCAGGGGGCTGGAGGGCGCCAGGCCCGCCCACTTCCTCTTTGGGGCCCAGCAACAGAACCAGGGCAACCCTGGTTATGGCAGGGGGCTGGAGGGCGCCAGGCCACGCCCACTTCCGCTTTGGATGCCAGCAACAGTTGCCAGGTCAAGCCTGGGCATGGCAGGGGGCTTGAGGGCGCCAGGCCCCGCCCACTTCCGCTTTGGGGGCCAGCAACAGTTGCCAGGGCAAGCCTGGGCATGGCAGGGGGCTGAAGGGCGCCAGGCCCCGCCCAATTCCGCTTTGGGGCCCAGCAACAGTTGACAGGGCAAGCCTGGGCATGGCTGGAGGCTGGAGGGCGCCAGGCCCCGCCCACTTCCGCTTTGGGGGCCAGCAACAGTTGCCAGGGCAAGCGTCGGCATGGCAGGGGGCTGGAGGGCGCCAGACCCCGCCCACTTTCGCTTTGGGGCCCAGCAACAGTTACCAGGGCAACCCTTTGCATGGCAGGGGGCTGGAGGGCGCCAGGCCCCACCCACTTCCGCTTTGGATGCCAGCAACAGTTGCCAGGGCAAACCTGGGCATGGCAGGGGGCTGGAGGGCGCCAGGCCCTGCCCACTTCCGCTTTGCATGCCAGCAACAGTTGCCAGGGCAAGCGTGGGCATGGCAGGGGGCTGGAGGGCGCCAGACCCCGCCCACTTCCGCTTTGGGGCCCAGCAACAGTTGCCAGGGCAAGCCTGGGCATGGCAGTGGGCTGGAGGGCGCCAGTCCTCACCCACTTCCGCTTTGGGGCCAAGCAACAGTTACCAGGGCAACCCTGGGCATGGCAGAGGGCTGGAGGGCACCAGGCCCCGCCCACTTCCACTTTGGGGGCCAGCAACAGTTGCCAGGGCATGCCTGGGCATGGCAGGGGGCTGGAGGGCGCAAAACCCCGCCCACTTCCGCTTTGGGGCCAGCAATTGTTGCCAGGGCAAGCCTGGGCATGGCTGGAGGCTGGAGGGCACCAGGCCCTGCCCACTTCCGCTTTGGGGCCCAGCAACAGTTGACAGGGCAAGTCTGGGCATGGCAGGGGGCTGGAGGGCGCCAGGCCCCGCCCACTTCCGCTTTGGATGCCAGCAACAGTTGCCAGGGCAAGCCTGGGCATAGCAGGGGGCTGGAGGGCGCCAGGCCCCGCCCACTTCCGCTTTGGGGCCCAGCAACAGTTACCAGGGCAACCCTGGGCATGGCAGGGGGCTGGAGGGCGCCAGGCCCCGCCCACTTCCGCTTTGGATGCCAGCAACAGTTGCCAGGGCAAGCCTGGGCATGGCAGGGGGCTGAAGGGCGCCAGGCCCCGCCCACTTCCGCTTTGGGGCCCAGCAACAGTTGACAGGGCAAGCCTGGGCATGGCTGGAGGCTGGAGGGCGCAAGGCCCCACCCACTTCCGCTTTGGGGGCCAGCAACAGTTACCAGGGCAACCCTGGGCATGGCAGGGGGCTGGAGGGCGCCAGGCCCCGCCCACTTCCGCATTGGATGCCAGCAACAGTTACCAGGGCAAACCTGGGCATGGCAGGGGGCTGGAGGGCGCCAGACCCCGCCCACTTCCGCTTTGGGGCCCAGCAACAGTTGCCAGGGCAACCCTTTGCATGGCAGGGGGCTGGAGGGTGCCAGGCCCCACCCACTTCCGCTTTGGGGGCCAGCAACAGTTACCAGGGCAACCCTGGGCATGGCAGGGGGCTGGAGGGCGCCAGGCCCCGCCCACTTCCGCATTGGATGCCAGCAACAGTTACCAGGGCAAACCTGGGCATGGCAGGGGGCTGGAGGGCACCAGGCCCCGCCGACTTCCGCTTTGGGGCCCAGCAACAGTTGACAGGGCAAGTCTGGGCATGGCAGGGGGCTGGAGGGCGCCAGGCCCCGCCCACTTCCGCTTTGGGGCCAGCAATTCTTGCCAGGGCAAGCCTGGGCATGGCTGGAGGCTGGAGGGCGCCAGGCCCCGCCCACTTCCGCTTTGGTGGCCAGCAACAGTTGACAGGGCAAGTCTGGGCATGGCAGGGGGCTGGAGGGCGCCAGGCCCCGCCCACTTCCGCTTTGGGGCCAGCAATTGTTGCCAGGGCAAGCCTGGGCATGGCTGGAGGCTGGAGGGCACCAGGCCCTGCCCACTTCCGCTTTGGGGCCCAGCAACAGTTGACAGGGCAAGTCTGGGCATGGCAGGGGGCTGGAGGGCGCCAGGCCCCGCCCACTTCCGCTTTGGGGCCCAGCAACAGTTGCCAGGGCAAGCCTGGGCATGGCAGGGGGCTGAAGGGCGCCAGGCCCCGCCCACTTCCGCTTTGGATGCCAGCAACAGTTGCCAGGGCAAGCCTGGGCATGGCAGGGGGCTGAAGGGCGCCAGGCCCCGCCCAATTCCGCTTTGGGGCCCAGCAACAGTTGCCAGGGCAAGCCTGGGCATGGCAGGGGGCTGAAGGGCGCCAGGCCCCGCCCACTTCCGCTTTGGGGCCCAGCAACAGTTGACAGGGCAAGCCTGGGCATGGCTGGAGGCTGGAGGGCACCAGGCCCTGCCCACTTCCGCTTTGGGGCCCAGCAACAGTTGACAGGGCAAGTCTGGGCATGGCAGGGGGCTGGAGGGCGCCAGGCCACGCCCACTTCCGCTTTGGGGCCCAGCAACAGTTACCAGGGCAACCCTGGGCATGGCAGGGGGCTGGAGGGCGCCAGGCCCCGCCCACTTCCGCTTTGGATGCCAGCAACAGTTGCCAGGGCAAGCCTGGGCATGGCAGGGGGCTAGAGGGCGCCAGGCCCCGCCCAATTCCGCTTTGGGGCCCAGCAACAGTTACCAGGGCAAACCTGGGCATGGCAGGGGGCTGGAGGGCGCCAGGCCCTGCCCACTTCCGCTTTGGATGCCAGCAACAGTTGCCAGGGCAAGCGTGGGCATGGCAGGGGGCTGGAGGGCGCCAGACCCCGCCCACTTCCGCTTTGGGGCCCAGCAACAGTTGCCAGGGCAAGCCTGGGCATGGCAGTGGGCTGGAGGGCGCCAGTCCTCGCCCACTTCCGCTTTGGGGCCAAGCAACAGTTACCAGGGCAACCCTTGGCATGGCAGAGGGCTGGAGGGCACCAGGCCCCGCCCACTTCCACTTTGGGTGCCAGCAACAGTTGCCAGGGCATGCCTGGGCATGGCAGGGGGCTGGATGGCGCAAAACCCCGTCCACTTCCGCTTTGGGGGCCAGCAACAGTTGCCAGGGCAAACCTGGGCATGGCAGGGGGCTGGAGGGCGCCAGGCCCCGCCCACTTCCGCTTTGGGGCCCAGCAACAGTTGACAGGGCAAGCCTGGGCATGGCTGGAGGCTGCAGGGCACCAGGCCCTGCCCACTTCCGCTTTGGGGCCCAGCAACAGTTGACAGGGCAAGTCTGGGCATGGCAGGGGGCTGGAGGGCGCCAGGCCCCGCCCACTTCCGCTTTGGGGCCAGCAATTGTTGCCAGGGCAAGCCTGGGCATGGCTGGAGGCTGGAGGGCGCCAGGCCCCGCCCACTTCCGCTTTGGTGGCCAGCAACAGTTGACAGGGCAAGTCTGGGCATGGCAGGGGGCTGGAGGGCGCCAGGCCCCTCCCACTTCCGCTTTGGGGCCAGCAATTGTTGCCAGGGCAAGCCTGGGCATGGCTGGAGGCTGGAGGGCGCCAGGCCCCGCCCACTTCCGCTTTGGGGCCAGCAATTGTTGCCAGGGCAATCCTGGGCATGGCTGGAGGCTGGAGGGCACCAGGCCCTGCCCACTTCCGCTTTGGGGCCCAGCAACAGTTGACAGGGCAAGTCTGGGCATGGCAGGGGGCTGGAGGGCGCCAGGCCCCGCCCACTTCCGCTTTGGGGCCCAGCAACAGTTACCAGGGCAACCCTGAGCATGGCAGGGGGCTGGAGGGCGCCAGGCCCCGCCCACTTCCGCTTTGGATGCCAGCAACAGTTGCCAGGGCAAGCCTGGGCATGGCAGGGGGCTGAAGGGCGCCAGGCCCCGCCCAATTCCGCTTTGGGGCCCAGCAACAGTTGACAGGGCAAGCCTGGGCATGGCTGGAGGCTGGAGGGCGCCAGGCCCCGCCCACTTCCGCTTTGGGGGCCAGCAACAGTTGCCAGGGCAAGCCTGGGCATGGCTGGAGGCTGGAGAGTGCCAGGCCCCACCCACTTCCGATTTGGGGGCCAGCAACAGTTGACAGGGCAAGCCTGGGCATGGCAGGGGGCTGGAGGGCGCCAGGCCCCGCCCACTTCCTCTTTGGGGCCCAGCAACAGAACCAGGGCAACCCTGGTTATGGCAGGGGGCTGGAGGGCGCCAGGCCCCGCCCACTTCCGCTTTGGAGGCCAGCAACAGTTGCCAGGGCAAGCCTGGGCATGGCAGGGGGCTTGAGGGCGCCAGGCCCCGCCCACTTCCGCTTTGGGGGCCAGCAACAGTTACCAGGGCAACCCTGGGCATGGCAGGGGGCTGGAGGGCGCCAGGCCCCGCCCAATTCCGCTTTGGGGCCCAGCAACAGTTGACAGGGCAAGCCTGGGCATGGCTGGAGGCTGGAGGGCGCCAGGCCCCGCCCACTTCCGCTTTGGGGGCCAGCAACAGTTGCCAGGGCAAGCCTGGGCATGGCTGGAGGCTGGAGAGTGCCAGGCCCCACCCACTTCCGATTTGGGGGCCAGCAACAGTTGACAGGGCAAGCCTGGGCATGGCAGGGGGCTGGAGGGCGCCAGGCCCCGCCCACTTCCTCTTTGGGCCCCAGCAACAGAACCAGGGCAACCCTGGTTATGGCAGGGGGCTGGAGGGCGCCAGGCCCCGCCCACTTCCGCTTTGGAGGCCAGCAACAGTTGCCAGGGCAAGCCTGGGCATGGCAGGGGGCTTGAGGGCGCCAGGCCCCGCCCACTTCCGCTTTGGGGGCCAGCAACAGTTACCAGGGCAACCCTGGGCATGGCAGGGGGCTGGAGGGCGCCAGGCCCCGCCCACTTCCGCTTTGGGGCCCAGCAACAGTTACCAGGGCAACCCTGGGCATGGCAGGGGGCTGGAGGGCGCCAGGCCCCTCCCACTTCCGCTTTGGGGCCAGCAATTGTTGCCAGGGCAAGCCTGGGCATGGCTGGAGGCTGGAGGGCGCCAGGCCCCGCCCACTTCCGCTTTGGGGCCAGCAATTGTTGCCAGGGCAAGCCTGGGCATGGCTGGAGGCTGGAGGGCACCAGGCCCTGCCCAATTCCGCTTTGGGGCCCAGCAACAGTTGACAGGGCAAGCCTGGGCATGGCTGGAGGCTGGAGAGTGCCAGGCCCCACCCACTTCCGCTTTGGGGGCCAGCAACAGTTGCCAGGGCAAGCCTGGGCATGGCAGGGGGCTTGAGGGCGCCAGGCCCCGCCCACTTCCGCTTTGGGGCCAGCAATTGTTGCCAGGGCAAGCCTGGGCATGGCTGGAGGCTGGAGGGCACCAGGCCCTGCCCAATTCCGCTTTGGGGCCCAGCAACAGTTGACAGGGCAAGCCTGGGCATGGCTGGAGGCTGGAGGGCGCCAGGCCCCGCCCACTTCCGCTTTGGGGGCCAGCAACAGTTGCCAGGGCAAGCCTGGGCATGGCTGGAGGCTGGAGGGCGCCAGGCCCCGCCCACTTCCGCTTTGGGGCCAGCAATTGTTGCCAGGGCAAGCCTGGGCATGGCTGGAGGCTGGAGGGCGCCAGGCCCCGCCCACTTCCGCTTTGGGGCCAGCAATTGTTGCCAGGGCAAGCCTGGGCATGGCTGGAGGCTGGAGGGCACCAGGCCCTGCCCACTTCCGCTTTGGGGCCCAGCAACAGTTGACAGGGCAAGTCTGGGCATGGCAGGGGGCTGGAGGGCGCCAGGCCCCGCCCACTTCCGCTTTGGGGCCCAGCAACAGTTGACAGGGCAAGCCTGGGCATGGCTGGAGGCTGGAGGGCGCCAGGCCCCGCCCACTTCCGCTTTGGGGGCCAGCAACAGTTGCCAGGGCAAGCCTGGGCATGGCTGGAGGCTGGAGGGCGCCAGGCCCCGCCCACTTCCGCTTTGGGGCCAGCAATTGTTGCCAGGGCAAGCCTGGGCATGGCTGGAGGCTGGAGGGCACCAGGCCCTGCCCACTTCCGCTTTGGGGCCCAGCAACAGTTGACAGGGCAAGTCTGGGCATGGCAGGGGGCTGGAGGGCGCCAGGCCCCGCCCACTTCCGCTTTGGGGCCCAGCAACAGTTACCAGGGCAACCCTGGGCATGGCAGGGGGCTGGAGGGCGCCAGGCCCCGCCCACTTCCGCTTTGGATGCCAGCAACAGTTGCCAGGGCAAGCCTGGGCATGGCAGGGGGCTGAAGGGCGCCAGGCCCCGCCCAATTCCGCTTTGGGGCCCAGCAACAGTTGACAGGGCAAGCCTGGGCATGGCAGGGGCTGGAGGGCGCCAGGCCCCGCCCACTTCCGCTTTGGAGGCCAGCAACAGTTGCCAGGGCAAGCCTGGGCATGGCAGGGGGCTTGAGGGCGCCAGGCCCCGCCCACTTCCGCTTTGGGGGCCAGCAACAGTTACCAGGGCAACCCTGGGCATGGCAGGGGGCTGGAGGGCGCCAGGCCCTTCCCACTTCCGCTTTGGGGCCCAGCAACAGTTGCCAGGGCAAGCCTGGGCATGGCAGGGGGCTGGAGGGCGCCAGTCCTCGCCCACTTCCGCTTTGGGGCCAAGAAACAGTTACCAGGGCAACCCTGGGCATGGCAGAGGGCTGGAGGGCATCAGGCCCCGCCCACTTCCACTTTAGGGGCCAGCAACAGTTGCCAGGGCATGCCTGGGCATGGCAGGGGGCTGGAGGGCGCAAAACCCCGCCCACTTACGCTTTGGGGGCCAGCAACAGTTGCCAGGGCAAACCTGGGCATGGCAGGGGGCTAGAGGGCGCCAGGCCCCACCCACTTCCGCTTTGGGGCCCAGCAACAGTTGACAGGGCAAGACTGGGCATGGCTGGAGGCTGGAGGGCGCAAAACCCCGCCCACTTCCGCTTTGGGGGCCAGCAACAGTTGCCAGGGCAAACCTGGGCATGGCAGGGGGCTGGAGGGCGCCAGGCCCCGCCCACTTCCGCTTTGGGGCCCAGCAACAGTTGACAGGGCAAGCCTGGGCATGGCTGGAGGCTGCAGGGCACCAGGCCCTGCCCAATTCCGCTTTGGGGCCCAGCAACAGTTGACAGGGCAAGCCTGGGCATGGCTGGAGGCTGCAGGGCACCAGGCCCTGCCCAATTCTGCTTTGGGGCCCAGCAACAGTTGACAGGGCAAGTCTGGGCATGGCAGGGGGCTGGAGGGCGCCAGGCCCCGCCCACTTCCGCTTTGGGGCCAGCAATTGTTGCTAGGGCAAGCCTGGGCATGGCTGGAGGCTGGAGGGCGCCAGGCCCCGCCCACTTCAACTTTGGTGTCCAGCAACAGTTGACAGGGCAAGTCTGGGCATGGCAGGGGGCTGGAGGGCGCCAGGCCCCTCCCACTTCCGCTTTGGGGCCAGCAATTTTTGCCAGGGCAAGCCTGGGCATGGCTGGAGGCTGGAGGGCGCCAGGCCCCGCCCACTTCCGCTTTGGGGCCAGCAATTGTTGCCAGGGTAAGCCTGGGCATGGCTGGAGGCTGGAGGGCGCCAGGCCCCGCCCACTTCCGCTTTGGTGGCCAGCAACAGTTGACAGGGCAAGTCTGGGCATGGCAGGGGGCTGGAGGGCGCCAGGCCCCTCCCACTTCCGCTTTGGGGCCAGCAATTGTTGCCAGGGCAAGCCTGGGCATGGCTGGAGGCTGGAGGGCACCAGGCCCTGCCCACTTCCGCTTTGGGGCCCAGCAACAGTTGACAGGGCAAGTCTGGGCATGGCAGGGGGCTGGAGGGCGCCAGGCCCCGCCCACTTCCGCTTTGGGGCCCAGCAACAGTTACCAGGGCAACCCTGGGCATGGCAGGGGGCTGGAGGGCGCCAGGCCTCGCCCACTTCCGCTTTGGATGCCAGCAACAGTTGCCAGGGCAAGCCTGGGCATGGCAGGGGGCTGAAGGGCGCCAGTCCCCGCCCAATTCCGCTTTGGGGCCCAGCAACAGTTGCCAGAGCAGGCCTGGGCATGGCAGGGGGCTGGAGGGCGCCAGGTCCCACCCACTTCCACTTTGGGGGCCAGCAACAGTTGCCAGGGCAACCCTTTGCATGGCAGGGGGCTGGAGGGCGCCAGGCCCCACCCACTTCCGCTTTGGATGCCAGCAACAGTTGCCAGGGCAAACCTGGGCATGGCAGGGGGCTGGAGGGCGCCAGGCCCTGCCCACTTCCGCTTTGGATGCCAGCAACAGTTGCCAGGGCAAGCGTGGGCATGGCAGGGGGCTGGAGGGCGCCAGACCCCGCCCACTTCCGCTTTGGGGCCCAGCAACAGTTGCCAGGGCAAGCCTGGGCATGGCAGTGGGCTGGAGGGCGCCAGTCCTCGCCCACTTCCGCTTTGGGGCCAAGCAACAGTTACCAGGGCAACCCTTGGCATGGCAGAGGGCTGGAGGGCACCAGGCCCCGCCCACTTCCACTTTGGGGGCCAGCAACAGTTGCCAGGGCAAGCCTGGGCATGGCTGGAGGCTGGAGGGCACCAGGCCCTGCCCACTTCCGCTTTGGGGCCCAGCAACAGTTGACAGGGCAAGTCTGGGCATGGCAGGGGGCTGGAGGGCGCCAGGCCCCGCCCACTTCCGCTTTGGGGCCCAGCAACAGTTACCAGGGCAACCCTGGGCATGGCAGGGGGCTGGAGGGCGCCAGGCCCCGCCCACTTCCGCTTTGGATGCCAGCAACAGTTGCCAGGGCAAGCCTGGGCATGGCAGGGGGCTGAAGGGCGCCAGTCCCCCGCCCAATTCCGCTTTGGGGCCCAGCAACAGTTGACAGGGCAAGCCTGGGCATGGCTAGAGGCTGGAGGGCGCCAGGCCCCGCCCACTTCCGCTTTGGGGGCCAGCAACAGTTGCCAGGGCAAGCCTGGGCATGGCTGGAGGCTGGAGAGTGCCAGGCCCCACCCACTTCCGCTTTGGGGGCCAGCAACAGTTGGCAGGGCAAGCCTGGGCATGGCAGGGGGCTGGAGGGCGCCAGGCCCCGCCCACTTCCTCTTTGGGGCCCAGCAACAGAACCAGGGCAACCCTGGTTATGGCAGGGGGCTGGAGGGCGCCAGGCCCCGCCCACTTCCGCTTTGGATGCCAGCAACAGTTGCCAGGGCAAGCCTGGGCATGGCAGGGGGCTTGAGGGCGCCAGGCCCCGCCCACTTCCGCTTTGGGGGCCAGCAACAGTTGCCAGGGCAAGCCTGGGCATGGCAGGGGGCTGAAGGGCGCCAGGCCCCGCCCAATTCCGCTTTGGGGCCCAGCAACAGTTGACAGGGCAAGCCTGGGCATGGCTGGAGGCTGGAGGGCGCCAGGCCCCGCCCACTTCCGCTTTGGGGGCCAGCAACAGTTGCCAGGGCAAGCGTCGGCATGGCAGGGGGCTGGAGGGCGCCAGACCCCGCCCACTTTCGCTTTGGGGCCCAGCAACAGTTACCAGGGCAAACCTGGGCATGGCAGGGGGCTGGAGGGCGCCAGGCCCTGCCCACTTCCGCTTTGCATGCCAGCAACAGTTGCCAGGGCAAGCGTGGGCATGGCAGGGGGCTGGAGGGCGCCAGACCCCGCCCACTTCCGCTTTGGGGCCCAGCAACAGTTGCCAGGGCAAGCCTGGGCATGGCAGTGGGCTGGAGGGCGCCAGTCCTCGCCCACTTCCGCTTTGGGGCCAAGCAACAGTTACCATGGCAACCCTGGGCATGGCAGAGGGCTGGAGGGCACCAGGCCCCGCCCACTTCCACTTTGGGGGCCAGCAACAGTTGCCAGGGCATGCCTGGGCATGGCAGGGGGCTGGAGGGCGCAAAACCCCGCCCACTTCCGCTTTGGGGGCCAGCAACAGTTGACAGGGCAAGCCTGGGCATGGCTGGAGGCTGCAGGGCACCAGGCCCTGCCCACTTCCGCTTTGGGGCCCAGCAACAGTTGACAGGGCAAGTCTGGGCATGGCAGGGGCTGGAGGGCGCCAGGCCCCGCCCACTTCCGCTTTGGGGCCAGCAATTGTTGCCAGGGCAAGCCTGGGCATGGCTGGAGGCTGGAGGGCGCCAGGCCCCGCCCACTTCCGCTTTGGTGGCCAGCAACAGTTGACAGGGCAAGTCTGGGCATGGCAGGGGGCTGGAGGGCGCCAGGCCCCTCCCACTTCCGCTTTGGGGCCAGCAATTGTTGCCAGGGCAAGCCTGGGCATGGCTGGAGGCTGGAGGGCACCAGGCCCTGCCCACTTCCGCTTTGGGGCCCAGCAACAGTTGACAGGGCAAGTCTGGGCATGGCAGGGGGCTGGAGGGCGCCAGGCCCCGCCCACTTCCGCTTTGGATGCCAGCAACAGTTGCCAGGGCAAGCCTGGGCATAGCAGGGGGCTGGAGGGCGCCAGGCCCCGCCCACTTCCGCTTTGGGGCCCAGCAACAGTTACCAGGGCAACCCTGGGCATGGCAGGGGGCTGGAGGGCGCCAGGCCCCGCCCACTTCCGCTTTGGATGCCAGCAACAGTTGCCAGGGCAAGCCTGGGCATGGCAGGGGGCTGAAGGGCGCCAGGCCCCGCCCACTTCCGCTTTGGGGCCCAGCAACAGTTGACAGGGCAAGCCTGGGCATGGCTGGAGGCTGGAGGGCGCAAGGCCCCACCCACTTCCGCTTTGGGGGCCAGCAACAGTTACCAGGGCAACCCTGGGCATGGCAGGGGGCTGGAGGGCGCCAGGCCCCGCCCACTTCCGCATTGGATGCCAGCAACAGTTACCAGGGCAAACCTGGGCATGGCAGGGGGCTGGAGGGCGCCAGACCCCGCCCACTTCCGCTTTGGGGCCCAGCAACAGTTGCCAGGGCAACCCTTTGCATGGCAGGGGGCTGGAGGGTGCCAGGCCCCACCCACTTCCGCTTTGGGGGCCAGCAACAGTTACCAGGGCAACCCTGGGCATGGCAGGGGGCTGGAGGGCGCCAGGCCCCGCCCACTTCCGCATTGGATGCCAGCAACAGTTACCAGGGCAAACCTGGGCATGGCAGGGGGCTGGAGGGCACCAGGCCCCGCCGACTTCCGCTTTGGGGCCCAGCAACAGTTGACAGGGCAAGCCTGGGCATGGCAGGGGGCTGGAGGGCGCCAGGCCCCGCCCACTTCCGCTTTGGGTCCCAGCAACAGTTACCAGGGCAACCCTGGGCATGGCAGGGGGCATGAGGTCGCCAGGCCCCGCCCACGTCTGCTTTGGGGCCAGCAACAGTTACCCAGGGCAACCCTGGGCATGGCAGGGGGCTTGAGGGCGCCAGGCCCCGCCCACTTCCGCTTTGGGTTTCAGCAACAGTTGACAGGGCAAGCCTGGGCATGGCAGGGGGCTGGAGGGCGCCAGGCCCCGCCCATTTCCGCTTTAGGGCCCAGCAACAGTTGCCAGAGCAGTCCTGGGCATGGCAGGGGGCTGGAGGGCGCCAGGTCCCACCCACTTCCGCTTTGGGGGCCAGCAACAGTTGCCAGGGCAACCCTTTGCATGGCAGGGGGCTGGAGGGCGCCAGGCCCCACCCACTTCCGCTTTGGATGCCAGCAACAGTTGCCAGGGCAAACCTGGGCATGGCAGGGGGCTGGAGGGCGCCAGGCCCTGCCCACTTCCGCTTTGGATGCCAGCAACAGTTGCCAGGGCAAGCGTGGGCATGGCAGGGGGCTGGAGGGCGCCAGACCCCGCCCACTTCCGCTTTGGGGCCCAGCAACAGTTGCCAGGGCAACCCTTTGCATGGCAGGGGGCTGGAGGGTGCCAGGCCCCACCCACTTCCGCTTTGGGGGCCAGCAACAGTTACCAGGGCAACCCTGGGCATGGCAGGGGGCTGGAGGGCGCCAGGCCCCGCCCACTTCCGCTTTGGGGCCCAGCAACAGTTGACAGGGCAAGCCTGGGCATGGCAGGGGGCTGGAGGGCGCCAGGCCCCGCCCACTTCCGCTTTGGGGCCCAGCAACAGTTACCAGGGCAACCCTGGGCATGGCAGGGGGCATGAGGGCGCCAGGCCCCGCCCACGTCTGCTTTGGGGCCAGCAACAGTTACCAGGGCAACCCTGGGCATGGCAGGGGGCTTGAGGGCGCCAGGCCCCGCCCACTTCTGCTTTGGGGCCCAGCAACAGTTGACAGGGCAAGCCTGGGCATGGCAGGGGGCTGGAGGGCGCCAGGCCCCGCCCATTTCCGCTTTAGGGCCCAGCAACAGTTGCCAGAGCAGGCCTGGGCATGGCAGGGGGCTGGAGGGCGCCAGGTCCCACCCACTTCCGCTTTGGGGGCCAGCAACAGTTGCCAGGGCAACCCTTTGCATGGCAGGGGGCTGGAGGGCGCCAGGCCCCACCCACTTCCGCTTTGGATGCCAGCAACAGTTGCCAGGGCAAACCTGGGCATGGCAGGGGGCTGGAGGGCGCCAGGCCCTGCCCACTTCCGCTTTGGATGCCAGCAACAGTTGCCAGGGCAAGCGTGGGCATGGCAGGGGGCTGGAGGGCGCCAGACCCCGCCCACTTCCGCTTTGGGGCCCAGCAACAGTTGCCAGGGCAAGCCTGGGCATGGCAGTGGGCTGGAGGGCGCCAGTCCTCGCCCACTTCCGCTTTGGGGCCAAGCAACAGTTACCAGGGCAACCCTTGGCATGGCAGAGGGCTGGAGGGCACCAGGCCCCGCCCACTTCCACTTTGGGGGCCAGCAACAGTTGCCAGGGCATGCCTGGGCATGGCAGGGGGCTGGATGGCGCAAAACCCCGCCCACTTCCGCTTTGGGGGCCAGCAACAGTTGCCAGGGCAAACCTGGGCATGGCAGGGGGCTGGAGGGCGCCAGGCCCCGCCCACTTCCGCTTTGGGGCCCAGCAACAGTTGACAGGGCAAGCCTGGGCATGGCTGGAGGCTGCAGGGCACCAGGCCCTGCCCACTTCCGCTTTGGGGCCCAGCAACAGTTGACAGGGCAAGTCTGGGCATGGCAGGGGGCTGGAGGGCGCCAGGCCCCGCCCACTTCCGCTTTGGGGCCAGCAATTGTTGCCAGGGCAAGCCTGGGCATGGCTGGAGGCTGGAGGGCGCCAGGCCCCGCCCACTTCCGCTTTGGTGGCCAGCAACAGTTGACAGGGCAAGTCTGGGCATGGCAGGGGGCTGGAGGGCGCCAGGCCCCGCCCACTTCCGCTTTGGGGTCAGCAATTGTTGCCAGGGCAAGCCTGGGCATGGCTGGAGGCTGGAGGGCGCCAGGCCCCGCCCACTTCCGCTTTGGGGCCAGCAATTGTTGCCAGGGCAAGCCTGGGCATGGCTGGAGGCTGGAGGGCACCAGGCCCTGCCCACTTCCGCTTTGGGGCCCAGCAACAGTTGACAGGGCAAGTCTGGGCATGGCAGGGGGCTGGAGGGCGCCAGGCCCCGCCCACTTCCGCTTTGGGGCCCAGCAACAGTTACCAGGGCAACCCTGAACATGGCAGGGGGCTGGAGGGCGCCAGGCCCCGCCCACTTCCGCTTTGGATGCCAGCAACAGTTGCCAGGGCAAGCCTGGGCATGGCAGGGGGCTGAAGGGCGCCAGGCCCCGCCCAATTCCGCTTTGGGGCCCAGCAACAGTTGACAAGGCAAGCCTGGGCATGACTGGAGGCTGGAGGGCGCCAGGCCCCGCCCACTTCCGCTTTGGGGGCCAGCAACAGTTGCCAGGGCAAGCCTGGGCATGGCTGGAGGCTGGAGAGTGCCAGGCCCCACCCACTTCCGCTTTGGGGGCCAGCAACAGTTGACAGGGCAAGCCTGGGCATGGCAGGGGGCTGGAGGGCGCCAGGCCCCGCCCACTTCCTCTTTGGGGCCCAGCAACAGAACCAGGGCAACCCTGGTTATGGCAGGGGGCTGGAGGGCGCCAGGCCCCGCCCACTTCCGCTTTGGAGGCCAGCAACAGTTGCCAGGGCAAGCCTGGGCATGGCAGGGGGCTTGAGGGCGCCAGGCCCCGCCCACTTCCGCTTTGGGGGCCAGCAACAGTTACCAGGGCAACCCTGGGCATGGCAGGGGGCTGGAGGGCGCCAGGCCCCGCCCACTTCCGCTTTGGGGCCCAGCAACAGTTACCAGGGCAACCCTGGGCATGGCAGGGGGCTGAAGGGCGCCAGGCCCCGCCCAATTCCGCTTAGGGGCCCAGCAACAGTTGACAGGGCAAGCCTGGGCATGGCTGGAGGCTGGAGGGCGCCAGGCCCTGCCCACTTCCGCTTTGGGGGCCAGCAACAGTTGACAGGGCAAGCCTGGGCATGGCAGGGGGCTGGAGGGCGCCAGGCCCCGCCCACTTCCTCTTTGGGGCCCAGCAACAGAACCAGGGCAACCCTGGTTATGGCAGGGGGCTGGAGGGCGCCAGGCCCCGCCCACTTCCGCTTTGGAGGCCAGCAACAGTTGCCAGGGCAAGCCTGGGCATGGCAGGGGCTTGAGGGCGCCAGGCCCCGCCCACTTCCGCTTTGGGGGCCAGCAACAGTTGCCAGGGCAAGCCTGGGCATGGCTGGAGGCTGGAGGGCGCCAGGCCCCGCCCACTTCCGCTTTTGGGCCAGCAACAGTTACCAGGGCAACCCTGGGCATGGCAGGGGGCTGGAGGGCGCCAGGCCCCGCCCACTTCCGCTTTGGGGCCCAGCAACAGTTACCAGGGCAACCCTGGGCATGGCAGGGGGCTGGAGGGCGCCAGGCCCCGCCCACTTCCGCTTTGGATGCCAGCAACAGTTGCCAGGGCAAGCCTGGGCATGGCAGGGGGCTGAAGGGCGCCAGGCCCCGCCCACTTCCGCTTTTGGGGCCAGCAACAGTTACCAGGGCAACCCTGGGCATGGCAGGGGGCTGGAGGGCGCCAGGCCCCGCCCACTTCCGCTTTGGGGCCCAGCAACAGTTACCAGGGCAACCCTGGGCATGGCAGGGGGCTGGAGGGCGCCAGGCCCCGCCCACTTCCGCTTTGGATGCCAGCAACAGTTGCCAGGGCAAGCCTGGGCATGGCAGGGGGCTGAAGGGCGCCAGGCCCCGCCCACTTCCGCTTTGGGGCCCAGCAACAGTTGACAGGGCAAGCCTGGGCATGGCTGGAGGCTGGAGGGCGCAAGGCCCCACCCACTTCCGCTTTGGGGGCCAGCAACAGTTACCAGGGCAACCCTGGGCATGGCAGGGGGCTGGAGGGCGTCAGGCCCCGCCCACTTCCGCATTGGATGCCAGCAACAGTTACCAGGGCAAACCTGGGCATGGCAGGGGGCTGGAGGGCGCCAGACCCCGCCCACTTCCGCTTTGGGGCCCAGCAACAGTTGCCAGGGCAACCCTTTGCATGGCAGGGGGCTGGAGGGTGCCAGGCCCCACCCACTTCCGCTTTGGGGGCCAGCAACAGTTACCAGGGCAACCCTGGGCATGGCAGGGGGCTGGAGGGCGCCAGGCCCCGCCCACTTCCGCATTGGATGCCAGCAACAGTTACCAGGGCAAACCTGGGCATGGCAGGGGGCTGGAGGGCGCCAGGCCCCGCCGACTTCCGCTTTGGGGCCCAGCAACAGTTGACAGGGCAAGCCTGGGCATGGCAGGGGGCTGGAGGGCGCCAGGCCCCGCCCACTTCCGCTTTGGGGCCCAGCAACAGTTACCAGGGCAACCCTGGGCATGGCAGGGGGCATGAGTTCGCCAGGCCCCGCCCACGTCTGCTTTGGGGCCAGCAACAGTTACCAGGGCAACCCTGGGCATGGCAGGGGGCTTGAGGGCGCCAGGCCCCGCCCATTTCCGCTTTAGGGCCCAGCAACAGTTGCCAGAGCAGGCCTGGGCATGGCAGGGGGCTGGAGGGCGCCAGGTCCCACCCACTTCCGCTTTGGGGGCCAGCAACAGTTGCCAGGGCAACCCTTTGCATGGCAGGGGGCTGGAGGGCGCCAGGCCCCACCCACTTCCGCTTTGGATGCCAGCAACAGTTGCCAGGGCAAACCTGGGCATGGCAGGGGGCTGGAGGGCGCCAGGCCCTGCCCACTTCCGCTTTGGATGCCAGCAACAGTTGCCAGGGCAAGCGTGGGCATGGCAGGGGGCTGGAGGGCGCCAGACCCCGCCCACTTCCGCTTTGGGGCCCAGCAACAGTTGCCAGGGCAACCCTTTGCATGGCAGGGGGGCTGGAGGGTGCCAGGCCCCACCCACTTCCGCTTTGGGGGCCAGCAACAGTTACCAGGGCAACCCTGGGCATGGCAGGGGGCTGGAGGGCGCCAGGCCCCGCCCACTTCCGCTTTGGGGCCCAGCAACAGTTGACAGGGCAAGCCTGGGCATGGCAGGGGGCTGGAGGGCGCCAGGCCCCGCCCACTTCCGCTTTGGGGCCCAGCAACAGTTACCAGGGCAACCCTGGGCATGGCAGGGGGCATGAGGGCGCCAGGCCCCGCCCACGTCTGCTTTGGGGCCAGCAACAGTTACCAGGGCAACCCTGGGCATGGCAGGGGGCTTGAGGGCGCCAGGCCCCGCCCACTTCCGCTTTGGGGCCCAGCAACAGTTGACAGGGCACGCCTGGGCATGGCAGGGGGCTGGAGGGCGCCAGGCCCCGCCCATTTCCGCTTTAGGGCCCAGCAACAGTTGCCAGAGCAGGCCTGGGCATGGCAGGGGGCTGGAGGGCGCCAGGTCCCACCCACTTCCGCTTTGGGGGCCAGCAACAGTTGCCAGGGCAACCCTTTGCATGGCAGGGGGCTGGAGGGCGCCAGGCCCCACCCACTTCCGCTTTGGATGCCAGCAACAGTTGCCAGGGCAAACCTGGGCATGGCAGGGGGCTGGAGGGCGCCAGGCCCTGCCCACTTCCGCTTTGGGGCCAGCAATTTTTGCCAGGGCAAGCCTGGGCATGGCTGGAGGCTGGAGGGCGCCAGGCCCCGCCCACTTCCGCTTTGGGGCCAGCAATTGTTGCCAGGGTAAGCCTGGGCATGGCTGGAGGCTGGAGGGCGCCAGGCCCCGCCCACTTCCGCTTTGGGGGCCAGCAACAGTTGCCAGGGCAAGCGTCGGCATGGCAGGGGGCTGGAGGGCGCCAGACCCCGCCCACTTTCGCTTTGGGGCCCAGCAACAGTTACCAGGGCAACCCTTTGCATGGCAGGGGGCTGGAGGGCGCCAGGCCCCACCCACTTCCGCTTTGGATGCCAGCAACAGTTGCCAGGGCAAGCCTGGGCATGGCAGGGGGCTGAAGGGCGCCAGTCCCCGCCCAATTCCGCTTTGGGCCCAGCAACAGTTGACAGGGCAAGCCTGGGCATGGCTGGAGGCTGGAGGGCGCCAGGCCCCGCCCACTTCCTCTTTGGGGCCCAGCAACAGAACCAGGGCAACCCTGGTTATGGCAGGGGGCTGGAGGGCGCCAGGCCCCGCCCACTTCCACTTTGGATGCCAGCAACAGTTGCCAGGGCAAGCCTGGGCATGGCAGGGGGCTTGAGGGCGCCAGGCCCCGCCCACTTCCGCTTTGGGGGCCAGCAACAGTTGCCAGGGCAAGCCTGGGCATGGCAGGGGGCTGAAGGGCGCCAGGCCCCGCCCAATTCCGCTTTGGGGCCCAGCAACAGTTGACAGGGCAAGCCTGGGCATGGCTGGAGGCTGGAGGGCGCCAGGCCCCGCCCACTTCCGCTTTGGGGGCCAGCAACAGTTGCCAGGGCAAGCGTCGGCATGGCAGGGGGCTGGAGGGCGCCAGACCCCGCCCACTTTCGCTTTGGGGCCCAGCAACAGTTACCAGGGCAACCCTTTGCATGGCAGGGGGCTGGAGGGCGCCAGGCCCCACCCACTTCCGCTTTGGATGCCAGCAACAGTTGCCAGGGCAAACCTGGGCATGGCAGGGGGCTGGAGGGCGCCAGGCCCTGCCCACTTCCGCTTTGCATGCCATAAACAGTTGCCAGGGCAAGCGTGGGCATGGCAGGGGGCTGGAGGGCGCCAGACCCCGCCCACTTCCGCTTTGGGGCCCAGCAACAGTTGCCAGGGCAAGCCTGGGCATGGCAGTGGGCTGGAGGGCGCCAGGCCCCGCCGACTTCCGCTTTGGGGCCCAGCAACAGTTGACAGGGCAAGCCTGGGCATGGCAGGGGCTGAAGGGCGCCAGGCCCCGCCCACTTCCGCTTTGGGGCCCAGCAACAGTTACCAGGGCAACCCTGGGCATGGCAGGGGGCATGAGGTCGCCAGGCCCCGCCCACGTCTGCTTTGGGGCCAGCAACAGTTACCAGGGCAACCCTGGGCATGGCAGGGGGCTTGAGGGCGCCAGGCCCCGCCCACTTCCGCTTTGGGGCCCAGCAACAGTTGACAGGGCAACCCTGGGCATGGCAGGGGGCTGGAGGGCGCCAGGCCCCGCCCATTTCCGCTTTAGGGCCCAGCAACAGTTGCCAGAGCAGGCCTGGGCATGGCAGGGGGCTGGAGGGCGCCAGGTCCCACCCACTTCCGCTTTGGGGGCCAGCAACAGTTGCCAGGGCAACCCTTTGCATGGCAGGGGGCTGGAGGGCGCCAGGCCCTGCCCACTTCCGCTTTGGATGCCAGCAACAGTTGCCAGGGCAAGCGTGGGCATGGCAGGGGGCTGGAGGGCGCCAGTCCTCGCCCACTTCCGCTTTGGGGCCAAGCAACAGTTACCAGGGCAACCCTTGGCATGGCAGAGGGCTGGAGGGCACCAGGCCCCGCCCACTTCCACTTTGGGGGCCAGCAACAGTTGCCAGGGCATGCCTTGGCATGGCAGGGGGCTGGATGGCGCAAAACCCCGCCCACTTCCGCTTTGGGGGCCAGCAACAGTTGCCAGGGCAAACCTGGACATGGCAGGGGGCTGGAGGGCGCCAGGCCCCGCCCCACTTCCGCTTTGGGGCCCAGCAACAGTTGACAGGGCAAGCCTGGGCATGGCTGGAGGCTGCAGGGCACCAGGCCCTGCCCCACTTCCGCTTTGGGGCCCAGCAACAGTTGACAGGGCAAGTCTGGGCATGGCAGGGGGCTGGAGGGCGCCAGGCCCCGCCCACTTCCGCTTTGGGGCCAGCAATTGTTGCCAGGGCAAGCCTGGGCATGGCTGGAGGCTGGAGGGCGCCAGGCCCCGCCCACTTCCGCTTTGGTGGCCAGCAACAGTTGACAGGGCAAGTCTGGGCATGGCAGGGGGCTGGAGGGCGCCAGGCCCCGCCCACTTCCGCTTTGGGGTCAGCAATTGTTGCCAGGGCAAGCCTGGGCATGGCTGGAGGCTGGAGGGCGCCAGGCCCCGCCCACTTCCGCTTTGGGGCCAGCAATTGTTGCCAGGGCAAGCCTGGGCATGGCTGGAGGCTGGAGGGCACCAGGCCCTGCCCACTTCCGCTTTGGGGCCCAGCAACAGTTGACAGGGCAAGTCTGGGCATGGCAGGGGGCTGGAGGGCGCCAGGCCCCGCCCACTTCCGCTTTGGGGCCCAGCAACAGTTACCAGGGCAACCCTGAGCATGGCAGGGGGCTGGAGGGCGCCAGGCCCCGCCCACTTCCGCTTTGGATGCCAGCAACAGTTGCCAGGGCAAGCCTGGGCATGGCAGGGGGCTGAAGGGCGCCAGGACCCGCCCAATTCCGCTTTGGGGCCCAGCAACAGTTGACAGGGCAAGCCTGGGCATGGCTGGAGGCTGGAGGGCGCCAGGCCCCGCCCACTTCCGCTTTGGGGGCCAGCAACAGTTGCCAGGGCAAGCCTGGGCATGGCTGGAGGCTGGAGAGTGCCAGGCCCCACCCACTTCCGCTTTGGGGGCCAGCAACAGTTACCAGGGCAACCCTGGGCATGGCAGGGGGCTGGAGGGCGCCAGGCCCCGCCCACTTCCGCTTTGGGGCCCAGCAACAGTTACCAGGGCAACCCTGGGCATGGCAGGGGGCTGAAGGGCGCCAGGCCCCGCCCACTTCCGCTTTGGGGGCCAGCAACAGTTGCCAGGGCAAGCCTGGGCATGGCTGGAGGCTGGAGAGTGCCAGGCCCCACCCACTTCCGCTTTGGGGGCCAGCAACAGTTGACAGGGCAAGCCTGGGCATGGCAGGGGGCTGGAGGGCGCCAGGCCCCGCCCACTTCCTCTTTGGGGCCCAGCAACATAACCAGGGCAACCCTGGTTATGGCAGGGGGCTGGAGGGCGCCAGGCCCCGCCCACTTCCGCTTTGGAGGCCAGCAACAGTTGCCAGGGCAAGCCTGGGCATGGCAGGGGGCTTGAGGGCGCCAGGCCCCGCCCACTTCCGCTTTGGGGGAAAGCAACAGTTACCAGGGCAACCCTGGGCATGGCAGGGGGCTGGAGGGCGCCAGGCCCCGCCCACTTCCGCTTTGGGGCCCAGCAACAGTTACCAGGGCAACCCTGGGCATGGCAGGGGGGCTGGAGGGCGCCAGGAACCGCCCACTTCCGCTTTGGATGCCAGCAACAGTTACCAGGGCAACCCTGGGCATGGCAGGGGGCTGAAGGGCGCCAGGCCCCGCCCAATTCCACTTTGGGGCCCAGCAACAGTTGACAGGGCAAGCCTGGGCATGGCTGGAGGCTGGAGGGCGCCAGGCCCCGCCCACTTCCGCTTTTGGGGCCAGCAACAGTTACCAGGGCAACCCTGGGCATGGCAGGGGGCTGGAGGGCGCCAGGCCCCGCCCACTTCCGCTTTGGGGCCCAGCTACAGTTACCAGGGCAACCCTGGCATGGCAGGGGGCATGAGTTCGCCAGGCCCCGCCCACGTCTGCTTTGGGGCCAGCAACAGTTACCAGGGCAACCCTGGGCATGGCAGGGGGCTTGAGGGCGCCAGGCCCCGCCCACTTCCGCTTTGGGGCCCAGCAACAGTTGACAGGGCAAGCCTGGGCATGGCAGGGGGCTGGAGGGCGCCAGGCCCCGCCCATTTCCGCTTTAGGGCCCAGCAACAGTTGCCAGAGCAGGCCTGGGCATGGCAGGGGGCTGGAGGGCGCCAGGTCCCACCCACTTCCGCTTTGGGGGCCAGCAACAGTTGCCAGGGCAACCCTTTGCATGGCAGGGGGCTGGAGGGCGCCAGGCCCCACCCACTTCCGCTTTGGATGCCAGCAACAGTTGCCAGGGCAAACCTGGGCATGGCAGGGGGCTGGAGGGCGCCAGGCCCTGCCCACTTCCGCTTTGGATGCCAGCAACAGTTGCCAGGGCAAGCGTGGGCATGGCAGGGGGCTGGAGGGCGCCAGACCCCGCCCACTTCCGCTTTGGGGCCCAGCAACAGTTGCCAGGGCAACCCTTTGCATGGCAGGGGGCTGGAGGGTGCCAGGCCTCACCCACTTCCGCTTTGGGGGCCAGCAACAGTTACCAGGGCAACCCTGGGCATGGCAGGGGGCTGGAGGGCGCCAGGCCCCGCCCACTTCCGCTTTGGGGCCCAGCAACAGTTGACAGGGCAAGCCTGGGCATGGCAGGGGGCTGGAGGGCGCCAGGCCCCGCCCACTTCCGCTTTGGGGCCCAGCAACAGTTACCAGGGCAACCCTGGGCATGGCAGGGGGCATGAGGGCGCCAGGCCCCGCCCACGTCTGCTTTGGGGCCAGCAACAGTTACCAGGGCAACCCTGGGCATGGCAGGGGGCTTGAGGGCGCCAGGCCCCGCCCACTTCCGCTTTGGGGCCCAGCAACAGTTGACAGGGCAAGCCTGGGCATGGCAGGGGGCTGGAGGGCGCCAGGCCCCGCCCATTTCCGCTTTAGGGCCCAGCAACAGTTGCCAGAGCAGGCCTGGGCATGGCAGGGGGCTGGAGGGCGCCAGGCCCCGCCCACTTCCGCTTTGGGGCCCAGCAACAGTTGACAGGGCAAGCCTGGGCATGGCTGGAGGCTGCAGGGCACCAGGCCCTGCCCACTTCCGCTTTGGGGCCCAGCAACAGTTGACAGGGCAAGTCTGGGCATGGCAGGGGGCTGGAGGACGCCAGGCCCCGCCCACTTCCGCTTTGGGGCCAGCAATTGTTGCCAGGGCAAGCCTGGGCATGGCTGGAGGCTGGAGGGCGCCAGGCCCCGCCCACTTCCGCTTTGGTGGCCAGCAACAGTTGACAGGGCAAGTCTGGGCATGGCAGGGGGCTGGAGGGCGCCAGGCCCCGCCCACTTCCGCTTTGGGGTCAGCAATTGTTGCCAGGGCAAGCCTGGGCATGGCTGGAGGCTGGAGGGCGCCAGGCCCCGCCCACTTCCGCTTTGGGGCCAGCAATTGTTGCCAGGGCAAGCCTGGGCATGGCTGGAGGCTGGAGGGCACCAGGCCCTGCCCACTTCCGCTTTGGGGCCCAGCAACAGTTGACAGGGCAAGTCTGGGCATGGCAGGGGGCTGGAGGGCGCCAGGCCCCGCCCACTTCCGCTTTGGGGCCCAGCAACAGTTACCAGGGCAACCCTGAGCATGGCAGGGGGCTGGAGGGCGCCAGGCCCGCCCACTTCCGCTTTGGATGCCAGCAACAGTTGCCAGGGCAAGCCTGGGCATGGCAGGGGGCTGAAGGGCGCCAGGCCCCGCCCAATTCCGCTTTGGGGCCCAGCAACAGTTGACAGGGCAAGCCTGGGCATGGCTGGAGGCTGGAGGGCGCCAGGCCCCGCCCACTTCCGCTTTGGGGGCCAGCAACAGTTGCCAGGGCAAGCCTGGGCATGGCTGGAGGCTGGAGAGTGCCAGGCCCCACCCACTTCCGCTTTGGGGGCCAGCAACAGTTGACAGGGCAAGCCTGGGCATGGCAGGGGGCTGTAGGGCGCCAGGCCCCGCCCACTTCCTCTTTGGGGCCCAGCAACAGAACCAGGGCAACCCTGGTTATGGCAGGGGGCTGGAGGGCGCCAGGCCCCGCCCACTTCCGCTTTGGAGGCCAGCAACAGTTGCCAAGGCAAACCTGGGCATGGCAGGGGGCTTGAGGGCGCCAGGCCCCGCCCACTTCCGCTTTGGGGGCCAGCAACAGTTACCAGGGCAACCCTGGGCATGGCAGGGGCTGGAGGGCGCCAGGCCCCGCCCACTTCCGCTTTTGGGGCCAGCAACAGTTACCAGGGCAACCCTGGGCATGGCAGGGGGCTGGAGGGCGCCAGGCCCCGCCCACTTCCGCTTTTGGGGCCAGCAACAGTTACCAGGGCAACCCTGGGCATGGCAGGGGGCTGGAGGGCGCCAGGCCCCGCCCACTTCCGCTTTGGATGTCAGCAACAGTTGCCAGGGCAAGCCTGGGCATGGCAGGGGGCTGAAGGGCGCCAGGCCCCGCCCACTTCCGCTTTGGGGCCCAGCAACAGTTGACAGGGCAAGCCTGGGCATGGCTGGAGGCTGGAGGGCACCAGGCCCTGCCCACTTCCGCTTTGGGGCCCAGCAACAGTTGACAGGGCAACCCTGGGCATGGCAGGGGGCTGAAGGGCGCCAGGCCCCGCCCACTTCCGCTTTGGGGGCCAGCAACAGTTGCCAGGGCAAGCCTGGGCATGGCTGGAGGCTGGAGAGTGCCAGGCCCCACCCACTTCCGCTTTGGGGGCCAGCAACAGTTGACAGGGCAAGCCTGGGCATGGCAGGGGGCTGGAGGGCGCCAGGCCCCGCCCACTTCCTCTTTGGGGCCCAGCAACATAACCAGGGCAACCCTGGTTATGGCAGGGGGCTGGAGGGCGCCAGGCCCCGCCCACTTCCGCTTTGGAGGCCAGCAACAGTTGCCAGGGCAAGCCTGGGCATGGCAGGGGGCTTGAGGGCGCCAGGCCCCGCCCACTTCCGCTTTGGGGGCCAGCAACAGTTACCAGGGCAACCCTGGGCATGGCATGGGGCTGGAGGGCGCCAGGCCCCGCCCAATTCCACTTTGGGGGCCCAGCAACAGTTGACAGGGCAAGCCTGGGCATGGCTGGAGGCTGGAGGGCGCCAGGCCCCGCCCACTTCCGCTTTGGGGGCCAGCAACAGTTGACAGGGCAAGCCTGGGCATGGCAGGGGGCTGGAGGGCGCCAGGCCCCGCCCACTTCCGCTTTGGTGGCCAGCAACAGTTGACAGGGCAAGTCTGGGCATGGCAGGGGGCTTAGGGCGCCAGGCCCCGCCCACTTCCGCTTTGGGGTCAGCAATTGTTGCCAGGGCAAGCCTGGGCATGGCTGGAGGCTGGAGGGCGCCAGGCCCCGCCCACTTCCGCTTTGGGGCCAGCAATTGTTGCCAGGGCAAGCCTGGGCATGGCTGGAGGCTGGAGGGCACCAGGCCCTGCCCACTTCCGCTTTGGGGCCCAGCAACAGTTGACAGGGCAACCCTGGTTATGGCAGGGGGCTGGAGGGCGCCAGGCCCCGCCCACTTCCGCTTTGGAGGCCAGCAACAGTTACCAGGGCAACCCTGGGCATGGCAGGGGGCTGGAGGGCGCCAGGCCCCGCCCACTTCCGCTTTGGGGCCCAGCAACAGTTACCAGGGCAACCCTGGGCATGGCAGGGGGCTGGAGGGCGCCAGGCCCCGCCCACTTCCGCTTTGGATGCCAGCAACAGTTGCCAGGGCAAGCCTGGGCATGGCAGGGGGCTGAAGGGCGCCAGGCCCCGCCCACTTCCGCTTTGGGGCCCAGTAAAAAGTTGACAGGGCAAGCCTGGGCATGGCTGGAGGCTGGAGGGCACCAGGCCCTGCCCACTTCCGCTTTGGGGCCCAGCAACAGTTGACAGGGCAAGTCTGGGCATGGCAGGGGGCTGGAGGGCGCCAGGCCACGCCCACTTCCGCTTTGGGGCCCAGCAACAGTTACCAGGGCAACCCTGGGCATGGCAGGGGGCTTGAGGGCGCCAGGCCCCGCCCACTTCCGCTTTGGGGCCCAGCAACAGTTGACAGGGCAAGCCTGGGCATGGCAGGGGGCTGGAGGGCGCCAGGCCCCACCCATTTCCGCTTTAGGGCCCAGCAACAGTTGCCAGAGCAGGCCTGGGCATGGCAGGGGGCTGGAGGGCGCCAGGTCCCACCCACTTCCGCTTTGGGGGCCAGCAACAGTTGCCAGGGCAACCCTTTGCATGGCAGGGGGCTGGAGGGCGCCAGGCCCCACCCACTTCCGCTTTGGATGCCAGCAACAGTTGCCAGGGCAAACCTGGGCATGGCAGGGGGCTGGAGGGCGCCAGGCCCTGCCCACTTCCGCTTTGGATGCCAGCAACAGTTGCCAGGGCAAGCGTGGGCATGGCAGGGGGCTGGAGGGCGCCAGTCCTCGCCCACTTCCGCTTTGGGGCCAAGCAACAGTTACCAGGGCAACCCTTGGCATGGCAGAGGGCTGGAGGGCACCAGGCCCCGCCCACTTCCACTTTGGGGGCCAGCAACAGTTGCCAGGGCATGCCTTGGCATGGCAGGGGGCTGGATGGCGCAAAACCCCGCCCACTTCCGCTTTGGGGGCCAGCAACAGTTGCCAGGGCAAACCTGGACATGGCAGGGGGCTGGAGGGCGCCAGGCCCCGCCCACTTCCGCTTTGGGGCCCAGCAACAGTTGACAGGGCAAGCCTGGGCATGGCTGGAGGCTGCAGGGCACCAGGCCCTGCCCACTTCCGCTTTGGGGCCCAGCAACAGTTGACAGGGCAAGTCTGGGCATGGCAGGGGGCTGGAGGGCGCCAGGCCCCGCCCACTTCCGCTTTGGGGCCAGCAATTGTTGCCAGGGCAAGCCTGGGCATGGCTGGAGGCTGGAGGGCGCCAGGCCCCGCCCACTTCCGCTTTGGTGGCCAGCAACAGTTGACAGGGCAAGTCTGGGCATGGCAGGGGGCTGGAGGGCGCCAGGCCCCGCCCACTTCCGCTTTGGGGTCAGCAATTGTTGCCAGGGCAAGCCTGGGCATGGCTGGAGGCTGGAGGGCGCCAGGCCCCGCCCACTTCCGCTTTGGGGCCAGCAATTGTTGCCAGGGCAAGCCTGGGCATGGCTGGAGGCTGGAGGGCACCAGGCCCTGCCCACTTCCGCTTTGGGGCCCAGCAACAGTTGACAGGGCAAGTCTGGGCATGGCAGGGGGCTGGAGGGCGCCAGGCCCCGCCCACTTCCGCTTTGGGGCCCAGCAACAGTTACCAGGGCAACCCTGAGCATGGCAGGGGGCTGGAGGGCGCCAGGCCCCGCCCACTTCCGCTTTGGATGCCAGCAACAGTTGCCAGGGCAAGCCTGGGCATGGCAGGGGGCTGAAGGGCGCCAGGACCCGCCCAATTCCGCTTTGGGGCCCAGCAACAGTTGACAGGGCAAGCCTGGGCATGGCTGGAGGCTGGAGGGCGCCAGGCCCCGCCCACTTCCGCTTTGGGGGCCAGCAACAGTTGCCAGGGCAAGCCTGGGCATGGCTGGAGGCTGGAGAGTGCCAGGCCCCACCCACTTCCGCTTTGGGGGCCAGCAACAGTTGACAGGGCAAGCCTGGGCATGGCAGGGGGCTGGAGGGCGCCAGGCCCCGCCCACTTCCTCTTTGGGGCCCAGCAACATAACCAGGGCAACCCTGGTTATGGCAGGGGGCTGGAGGGCGCCAGGCCCCGCCCACTTCCGCTTTGGAGGCCAGCAACAGTTGCCAGGGCAAGCCTGGGCATGGCAGGGGGCTTGAGGGCGCCAGGCCCCGCCCACTTCCGCTTTGGGGGCCAGCAACAGTTACCAGGGCAACCCTGGGCATGGCAGGGGGCTGGAGGGCGCCAGGCCCCGCCCACTTCCGCTTTGGGGCCCAGCAACAGTTACCAGGGCAACCCTGGGCATGGCAGGGGGCTGAAGGGCGCCAGGCCCCGCCCACTTCCGCTTTGGGGGCCAGCAACAGTTGCCAGGGCAAGCCTGGGCATGGTGGAGGCTGGAGAGTGCCAGGCCCCACCCACTTCCGCTTTGGGGGCCAGCAACAGTTGACAGGGCAAGCCTGGGCATGGCAGGGGGCTGGAGGGCGCCAGGCCCCGCCCACTTCCTCTTTGGGGCCCAGCAACATAACCAGGGCAACCCTGGTTATGGCAGGGGGCTGGAGGGCGCCAGGCCCCGCCCACTTCCGCTTTGGAGGCCAGCAACAGTTGCCAGGGCAAGCCTGGGCATGGCAGGGGGCTTGAGGGCGCCAGGCCCCGCCCACTTCCGCTTTGGGGGAAAGCAACAGTTACCAGGGCAACCCTGGGCATGGCAGGGGGCTGGAGGGCGCCAGGCCCCGCCCAATTCCACTTTGGGGGCCCAGCAACAGTTGACAGGGCAAGCCTGGGCATGGCTGGAGGCTGGAGGGCGCCAGGCCCCGCCCACTTCCGCTTTGGGGGCCAGCAACAGTTGACAGGGCAAGCCTGGGCATGGCAGGGGGCTGGAGGGCGCCAGGCCCCGCCCACTTCCGCT
The DNA here is from genome assembly GCF_055691185.1 of Crinia signifera. Taxonomy (NCBI): domain Eukaryota; kingdom Metazoa; phylum Chordata; class Amphibia; order Anura; family Myobatrachidae; genus Crinia; species Crinia signifera. The sequence goes on from NW_028142446.1 coordinate 27,653, forward strand.
TTGGTGGCCAGCAACAGTTGACAGGGCAAGTCTGGGCATGGCAGGGGGCTGGAGGGCGCCAGGCCCCGCCCACTTCCGCTTTGGGGTCAGCAATTGTTGCCAGGGCAAGCCTGGGCATGGCTGGAGGCTGGAGGGCGCCAGGCCCCGCCCACTTCCGCTTTGGGGCCAGCAATTGTTGCCAGGGCAAGCCTGGGCATGGCTGGAGGCTGGAGGGCACCAGGCCCTGCCCACTTCCGCTTTGGGGCCCAGCAACAGTTGACAGGGCAACCCTGGTTATGGCAGGGGGCTGGAGGGCGCCAGGCCCCGCCCACTTCCGCTTTGGAGGCCAGCAACAGTTGCCAGGGCAAGCCTGGGCATGGCTGGAGGCTGGAGGGCGCCAGGCCCCGCCCACTTCCGCTTTTGGGGCCAGCAACAGTTACCAGGGCAACCCTGGGCATGGCAGGGGGCTGGAGGGCGCCAGGCCCCGCCAACTTCCGCTTTGGATGCCAGCAACAGTTACCAGGGCAACCCTGGGCATGGCAGGGGGCTGGAGGGCGCCAGGCCCCGCCCACTTCCGCTTTGGGGCCCAGCAACAGTTACCAGGGCAACCCTGGGCATGGCAGGGGGCTGGAGGGCGCCAGGCCCCGCCCACTTCCGCTTTGGATGCCAGCAACAGTTGCCAGGGCAAGCCTGGGCATGGCAGGGGGCTGAAGGGCGCCAGGCCCCGCCCACTTCCGCTTTGGGGCCCAGTAAAAAGTTGACAGGGCAAGCCTGGGCATGGCTGGAGGCTGGAGGGCACCAGGCCCTGCCCACTTCCGCTTTGGGGCCCAGCAACAGTTGACAGGGCAAGTCTGGGCATGGCAGGGGGCTGGAGGGCGCCAGGCCCCGCCCACTTCCGCTTTGGGGCCAGCAATTGTTGCCAGGGCAAGCCTGGGCATGGCTGGAGGCTGGAGGGCGCCAGGCCCCGCCCACTTCCGCTTTGGTGGCCAGCAACAGTTGACAGGGCAAGTCTGGGCATGGCAGGGGTCTGGAGGGCGCCAGGCCCCTCCCACTTCCGCTTTGGGGCCAGCAATTGTTGCCAGGGCAAGCCTGGGCATGGCTGGAGGCTGGAGGGCACCAGGCCCTGCCCACTTCCGCTTTGGGGCCCAGCAACAGTTGACAGGGCAAGTCTGGGCATGGCAGGGGGCTGGAGGGCGCCAGGCCCCGCCCACTTCCGCTTTGGGGCCCAGCAACAGTTACCAGGGCAACCCTGGGCATGGCAGGGGGCTGGAGGGCGCCAGGCCCCGCCCACTTCCGCTTTGGATGCCAGCAACAGTTACCAGGGCAACCCTGGGCATGGCAGGGGGCTGAAGGGCGCCAGGCCCCGCCCAATTCCACTTTGGGGCCCAGCAACAGTTGACAGGGCAAGCCTGGGCATGGCTGGAGGCTGGAGGGCGCCAGGCCCCGCCCACTTCCGCTTTTGGGGCCAGCAACAGTTACCAGGGCAACCCTGGGCATGGCAGGGGGCTGGAGGGCGCCAGGCCCCGCCCACTTCCGCTTTGGGGCCCAGCTACAGTTACCAGGGCAACCCTGGGCATGGCAGGGGGCATGAGGTCGCCAGGCCCCGCCCACGTCTGCTTTGGGGCCAGCAACAGTTACCAGGGCAACCCTGGGCATGGCAGGGGGCTTGAGGGCGCCAGGCCCCGCCCACTTCCGCTTTGGGGCCCAGCAACAGTTGACAGGGCAAGCCTGGGCATGGCAGGGGGCTGGAGGGCGCCAGGCCCCGCCCATTTCCGCTTTAGGGCCCAGCAACAGTTGCCAGAGCAGGCCTGGGCATGGCAGGGGGCTGGAGGGCGCCAGGTCCCACCCACTTCCGCTTTGGGGGCCAGCAACAGTTGCCAGGGCAACCCTTTGCATGGCAGGGGGCTGGAGGGCGCCAGGCCCCACCCACTTCCGCTTTGGATGCCAGCAACAGTTGCCAGGGCAAACCTGGGCATGGCAGGGGGCTGGAGGGCGCCAGGCCCTGCCCACTTCCGCTTTGGATGCCAGCAACAGTTGCCAGGGCAAGCGTGGGCATGGCAGGGGGCTGGAGGGCGCCAGACCCCGCCCACTTCCGCTTTGGGGCCCAGCAACAGTTGCCAGGGCAACCCTTTGCATGGCAGGGGGCTGGAGGGTGCCAGGCCTCACCCACTTCCGCTTTGGGGGCCAGCAACAGTTACCAGGGCAACCCTGGGCATGGCAGGGGGCTGGAGGGCGCCAGGCCCCGCCCACTTCCGCTTTGGGGCCCAGCAACAGTTGACAGGGCAAGCCTGGGCATGGCAGGGGGCTGGAGGGCGCCAGGCCCCGCCCACTTCCGCTTTGGGGCCCAGCAACAGTTACCAGGGCAACCCTGGGCATGGCAGGGGGCATGAGGGCGCCAGGCCCCGCCCACGTCTGCTTTGGGGCCAGCAACAGTTACCAGGGCAACCCTGGGCATGGCAGGGGGCTTGAGGGCGCCAGGCCCCGCCCACTTTCGCTTTGGGGCCCAGCAACAGTTGACAGGGCAAGCCTGGGCATGGCAGGGGGCTGGAGGGCGCCAGGCCCCGCCCATTTCCGCTTTAGGGCCCAGCAACAGTTGCCAGAGCAGGCCTGGGCATGGCAGGGGGCTGGAGGGCGCCAGGCCCCGCCCACTTCCGCTTTGGGGCCCAGCAACAGTTGACAGGGCAAGCCTGGGCATGGCTGGAGGCTGCAGGGCACCAGGCCCTGCCCACTTCCGCTTTGGGGCCCAGCAACAGTTGACAGGGCAAGTCTGGGCATGGCAGGGGGCTGGAGGACGCCAGGCCCCGCCCACTTCCGCTTTGGGGCCAGCAATTGTTGCCAGGGCAAGCCTGGGCATGGCTGGAGGCTGGAGGGCGCCAGGCCCCGCCCACTTCCGCTTTGGTGGCCAGCAACAGTTGACAGGGCAAGTCTGGGCATGGCAGGGGGCTGGAGGGCGCCAGGCCCCGCCCACTTCCGCTTTGGGGTCAGCAATTGTTGCCAGGGCAAGCCTGGGCATGGCTGGAGGCTGGAGGGCGCCAGGCCCCGCCCACTTCCGCTTTGGGGCCAGCAATTGTTGCCAGGGCAAGCCTGGGCATGGCTGGAGGCTGGAGGGCACCAGGCCCTGCCCACTTCCGCTTTGGGGCCCAGCAACAGTTGACAGGGCAAGTCTGGGCATGGCAGGGGGCTGGAGGGCGCCAGGCCCCGCCCACTTCCGCTTTGGGGCCCAGCAACAGTTACCAGGGCAACCCTGAGCATGGCAGGGGGCTGGAGGGCGCCAGGCCCCGCCCACTTCCGCTTTGGATGCCAGCAACAGTTGCCAGGGCAAGCCTGGGCATGGCAGGGGGCTGAAGGGCGCCAGGCCCCGCCCAATTCCGCTTTGGGGCCCAGCAACAGTTGACAGGGCAAGCCTGGGCATGGCTGGAGGCTGGAGGGCGCCAGGCCCCGCCCACTTCCGCTTTGGGGGCCAGCAACAGTTGCCAGGGCAAGCCTGGGCATGGCTGGAGGCTGGAGAGTGCCAGGCCCCACCCACTTCCGCTTTGGGGGCCAGCAACAGTTGACAGGGCAAGCCTGGGCATGGCAGGGGGCTGGAGGGCGCCAGGCCCCGCCCACTTCCTCTTTGGGGCCCAGCAACAGAACCAGGGCAACCCTGGTTATGGCAGGGGGCTGGAGGGCGCCAGGCCCCGCCCACTTCCGCTTTGGAGGCCAGCAACAGTTGCCAAGGCAAACCTGGGCATGGCAGGGGGCTTGAGGGCGCCAGGCCCCGCCCACTTCCGCTTTGGGGGCCAGCAACAGTTACCAGGGCAACCCTGGGCATGGCAGGGGGCTGGAGGGCGCCAGGCCCCGCCCACTTCCGCTTTTGGGGCCAGCAACAGTTACCAGGGCAACCCTGGGCATGGCAGGGGGCTGGAGGGCGCCAGGCCCCGCCCACTTCCGCTTTTGGGGCCAGCAACAGTTACCAGGGCAACCCTGGGCATGGCAGGGGGCTGGAGGGCGCCAGGCCCCGCCCACTTCCGCTTTGGATGTCAGCAACAGTTGCCAGGGCAAGCCTGGGCATGGCAGGGGGCTGAAGGGCGCCAGGCCCCGCCCACTTCCGCTTTGGGGCCCAGCAACAGTTGACAGGGCAAGCCTGGGCATGGCTGGAGGCTGGAGGGCACCAGGCCCTGCCCACTTCCGCTTTGGGGCCCAGCAACAGTTGACAGGGCAAGTCTGGGCATGGCAGGGGGCTGGAGGGCGCCAGGCCACGCCCACTTCCGCTTTGGGGCCCAGCAACAGTTACCAGGGCAACCCTGGGCATGGCAGGGGGCTGGAGGGCGCCAGGCCCCGCCCACTTCCGCTTTGGATGCCAGCAACAGTTGCCAGGGCAAGCCTGGGCATGGCAGGGGGCTGGAGGGCGCCAGGCCCCGCCCAATTCCGCTTTGGGGCCCAGCAACAGTTACCAGGGCAAACCTGGGCATGGCAGGGGGCTGGAGGGCGCCAGGCCCTGCCCACTTCCGCTTTGGATGCCAGCAACAGTTGCCAGGGCAAGCGTGGGCATGGCAGGGGGCTGGAGGGCGCCAGACCCCGCCCACTTCCGCTTTGGTGCCCAGCAACAGTTGCCAGGGCAAGCCTGGGCATGGCAGTGGGCTGGAGGGCGCCAGTCCTCGCCCACTTCCGCTTTGGGGCCCAGCAACAGTTACCAGGGCAACCCTGGGCATGGCAGGGGGCTGAAGGGCGCCAGGCCCCGCCCACTTCCGCTTTGGGGGCCAGCAACAGTTGCCAGGGCAAGCCTGGGCATGGCTGGAGGCTGGAGAGTGCCAGGCCCCACCCACTTCCGCTTTGGGGGCCAGCAACAGTTGACAGGGCAAGCCTGGGCATGGCAGGGGGCTGGAGGGCGCCAGGCCCCGCCCACTTCCTCTTTGGGGCCCAGCAACATAACCAGGGCAACCCTGGTTATGGCAGGGGGCTGGAGGGCGCCAGGCCCCGCCCACTTCCGCTTTGGAGGCCAGCAACAGTTGCCAGGGCAAGCCTGGGCATGGCAGGGGGCTTGAGGGCGCCAGGCCCCGCCCACTTCCGCTTTGGGGGCCAGCAACAGTTACCAGGGCAACCCTGGGCATGGCAGGGGGCTGGAGGGCGCCAGGCCCCGCCCAATTCCACTTTGGGGGCCCAGCAACAGTTGACAGGGCAAGCCTGGGCATGGCTGGAGGCTGGAGGGCGCCAGGCCCCGCCCACTTCCGCTTTGGGGGCCAGCAACAGTTGACAGGGCAAGCCTGGGCATGGCAGGGGGCTGGAGGGCGCCAGGCCCCGCCCACTTCCGCTTTGGTGGCCAGCAACAGTTGACAGGGCAAGTCTGGGCATGGCAGGGGGCTGGAGGGCGCCAGGCCCCGCCCACTTCCGCTTTGGGGTCAGCAATTGTTGCCAGGGCAAGCCTGGGCATGGCTGGAGGCTGGAGGGCGCCAGGCCCCGCCCACTTCCGCTTTGGGGCCAGCAATTGTTGCCAGGGCAAGCCTGGGCATGGCTGGAGGCTGGAGGGCACCAGGCCCTGCCCACTTCCGCTTTGGGGCCCAGCAACAGTTGACAGGGCAACCCTGGTTATGGCAGGGGGCTGGAGGGCGCCAGGCCCCGCCCACTTCCGCTTTGGAGGCCAGCAACAGTTACCAGGGCAACCCTGGGCATGGCAGGGGGCTGGAGGGCGCCAGGCCCCGCCCACTTCCGCTTTGGGGCCCAGCAACAGTTACCAGGGCAACCCTGGGCATGGCAGGGGGCTGGAGGGCGCCAGGCCCCGCCCACTTCCGCTTTGGATGCCAGCAACAGTTGCCAGGGCAAGCCTGGGCATGGCAGGGGGCTGAAGGGCGCCAGGCCCCGCCCACTTCCGCTTTGGGGCCCAGTAAAAAGTTGACAGGGCAAGCCTGGGCATGGCTGGAGGCTGGAGGGCACCAGGCCCTGCCCACTTCCGCTTTGGGGCCCAGCAACAGTTGACAGGGCAAGTCTGGGCATGGCAGGGGGCTGGAGGGCGCCAGGCCCCGCCCACTTCCGCTTTGGGGCCAGCAATTGTTGCCAGGGCAAGCCTGGGCATGGCTGGAGGCTGGAGGGCGCCAGGCCCCGCCCACTTCCGCTTTGGTGGCCAGCAACAGTTGACAGGGCAAGTCTGGGCATGGCAGGGGTCTGGAGGGCGCCAGGCCCCTCCCACTTCCGCTTTGGGGCCAGCAATTGTTGCCAGGGCAAGCCTGGGCATGGCTGGAGGCTGGAGGGCACCAGGCCCTGCCCACTTCCGCTTTGGGGCCCAGCAACAGTTGACAGGGCAAGTCTGGGCATGGCAGGGGGCTGGAGGGCGCCAGGCCCCGCCCACTTCCGCTTTGGGGCCCAGCAACAGTTACCAGGGCAACCCTGGGCATGGCAGGGGGCTGGAGGGCGCCAGGCCCCGCCCACTTCCGCTTTGGATGCCAGCAACAGTTACCAGGGCAACCCTGGGCATGGCAGGGGGCTGAAGGGCGCCAGGCCCCGCCCAATTCCACTTTGGGGCCCAGCAACAGTTGACAGGGCAAGCCTGGGCATGGCTGGAGGCTGGAGGGCGCCAGGCCCCGCCCACTTCCGCTTTTGGGGCCAGCAACAGTTACCAGGGCAACCCTGGGCATGGCAGGGGGCTGGAGGGCGCCAGGCCCCGCCCACTTCCGCTTTGGGGCCCAGCTACAGTTACCAGGGCAACCCTGGGCATGGCAGGGGGCTGGAGGGCGCCAGGCCCCGCCCACTTCCGCTTTGGATGCCAGCAACAGTTGCCAGGGCAAGCCTGGGCATGGCAGGGGGCTGAAGGGCGCCAGGCCCCGCCCACTTCCGCTTTGGGGCCCAGCAACAGTTGACAGGGCAAGCCTGGGCATGGCTGGAGGCTGGAGGGCGCAAGGCCCCACCCACTTCCGCTTTGGGGGCCAGCAACAGTTACCAGGGCAACCCTGGGCATGGCAGGGGGCTGGAGGGCGCCAGGCCCCGCCCACTTCCGCATTGGATGCCAGCAACAGTTACCAGGGCAAACCTGGGCATGGCAGGGGGCTGGAGGGCGCCAGACCCCGCCCACTTCCGCTTTGGGGCCCAGCAACAGTTGCCAGGGCAACCCTTTGCACGGCAGGGGGCTGGAGGGTGCCAGGCCCCACCCACTTCCGCTTTGGGGGCCAGCAACAGTTACCAGGGCAACCCTGGGCATGGCAGGGGGCTGGAGGGCGCCAGGCCCCGCCCACTTCCGCATTGGATGCCAGCAACAGTTACCAGGGCAAACCTGGGCATGGCAGGGGGCTGGAGGGCGCCAGGCCCCGCCGACTTCCGCTTTGGGGCCCAGCAACAGTTGACAGGGCAAGCCTGGGCATGGCAGGGGGCTGGAGGGCGCCAGGCCCCGCCCACTTCCGCTTTGGGGCCCAGCAACAGTTACCAGGGCAACCCTGGGCATGGCAGGGGGCATGAGGTCGCCAGGCCCCGCCCACGTCTGCTTTGGGGCCAGCAACAGTTACCAGGGCAACCCTGGGCATGGCAGGGGGCTTGAGGGCGCCAGGCCCCGCCCACTTCCGCTTTGGGGCCCAGCAACAGTTGACAGGGCAAGCCTGGGCATGGCAGGGGGCTGGAGGGCGCCAGGCCCCGCCCATTTCCGCTTTAGGGCCCAGCAACAGTTGCCAGAGCAGGCCTGGGCATGGCAGGGGGCTGGAGGGCGCCAGGTCCCACCCACTTCCGCTTTGGGGGCCAGCAACAGTTGCCAGGGCAACCCTTTGCATGGCAGGGGGCTGGAGGGCGCCAGGCCCCACCCACTTCCGCTTTGGATGCCAGCAACAGTTGCCAGGGCAAACCTGGGCATGGCAGGGGGCTGGAGGGCGCCAGGCCCTGCCCACTTCCGCTTTGGATGCCAGCAACAGTTGCCAGGGCAAGCGTGGGCATGGCAGGGGGCTGGAGGGCGCCAGACCCCGCCCACTTCCGCTTTGGGGCCCAGCAACAGTTGCCAGGGCAACCCTTTGCATGGCAGGGGGCTGGAGGGTGCCAGGCCTCACCCACTTCCGCTTTGGGGGCCAGCAACAGTTACCAGGGCAACCCTGGGCATGGCAGGGGGCTGGAGGGCGCCAGGCCCCGCCCACTTCCGCTTTGGGGCCCAGCAACAGTTGACAGGGCAAGCCTGGGCATGGCAGGGGGCTGGAGGGCGCCAGGCCCCGCCCACTTCCGCTTTGGGGCCCAGCAACAGTTACCAGGGCAACCCTGGGCATGGCAGGGGGCATGAGGGCGCCAGGCCCCGCCCACGTCTGCTTTGGGGCCAGCAACAGTTACCAGGGCAACCCTGGGCATGGCAGGGGGCTTGAGGGCGCCAGGCCCCGCCCACTTCCGCTTTGGGGCCCAGCAACAGTTGACAGGGCAAGCCTGGGCATGGCAGGGGGCTGGAGGGCGCCAGGCCCCGCCCATTTCCGCTTTAGGGCCCAGCAACAGTTGCCAGAGCAGGCCTGGGCATGGCAGGGGGCTGGAGGGCGCCAGGCCCCGCCCACTTCCGCTTTGGGGCCCAGCAACAGTTGACAGGGCAAGCCTGGGCATGGCTGGAGGCTGCAGGGCACCAGGCCCTGCCCACTTCCGCTTTGGGGCCCAGCAACAGTTGACAGGGCAAGTCTGGGCATGGCAGGGGGCTGGAGGACGCCAGGCCCCGCCCACTTCCGCTTTGGGGCCAGCAATTGTTGCCAGGGCAAGCCTGGGCATGGCTGGAGGCTGGAGGGCGCCAGGCCCCGCCCACTTCCGCTTTGGTGGCCAGCAACAGTTGACAGGGCAAGTCTGGGCATGGCAGGGGGCTGGAGGGCGCCAGGCCCCGCCCACTTCCGCTTTGGGGTCAGCAATTGTTGCCAGGGCAAGCCTGGGCATGGCTGGAGGCTGGAGGGCGCCAGGCCCCGCCCACTTCCGCTTTGGGGCCAGCAATTGTTGCCAGGGCAAGCCTGGGCATGGCTGGAGGCTGGAGGGCACCAGGCCCTGCCCACTTCCGCTTTGGGGCCCAGCAACAGTTGACAGGGCAAGTCTGGGCATGGCAGGGGGCTGGAGGGCGCCAGGCCCCGCCCACTTCCGCTTTGGGGCCCAGCAACAGTTACCAGGGCAACCCTGAGCATGGCAGGGGGCTGGAGGGCGCCAGGCCCCGCCCACTTCCGCTTTGGATGCCAGCAACAGTTGCCAGGGCAAGCCTGGGCATGGCAGGGGGCTGAAGGGCGCCAGGCCCCGCCCAATTCCGCTTTGGGGCCCAGCAACAGTTGACAGGGCAAGCCTGGGCATGGCTGGAGGCTGGAGGGCGCCAGGCCCCGCCCACTTCCGCTTTGGGGGCCAGCAACAGTTGCCAGGGCAAGCCTGGGCATGGCTGGAGGCTGGAGAGTGCCAGGCCCCACCCACTTCCGCTTTGGGGGCCAGCAACAGTTGACAGGGCAAGCCTGGGCATGGCAGGGGGCTGTAGGGCGCCAGGCCCCGCCCACTTCCTCTTTGGGGCCCAGCAACAGAACCAGGGCAACCCTGGTTATGGCAGGGGGCTGGAGGGCGCCAGGCCCCGCCCACTTCCGCTTTGGAGGCCAGCAACAGTTGCCAAGGCAAACCTGGGCATGGCAGGGGGCTTGAGGGCGCCAGGCCCCGCCCACTTCCGCTTTGGGGGCCAGCAACAGTTACCAGGGCAACCCTGGGCATGGCAGGGGGCTGGAGGGCGCCAGGCCCCGCCCACTTCCGCTTTTGGGGCCAGCAACAGTTACCAGGGCAACCCTGGGCATGGCAGGGGGCTGGAGGGCGCCAGGCCCCGCCCACTTCCGCTTTTGGGGCCAGCAACAGTTACCAGGGCAACCCTGGGCATGGCAGGGGGCTGGAGGGCGCCAGGCCCCGCCCACTTCCGCTTTGGATGTCAGCAACAGTTGCCAGGGCAAGCCTGGGCATGGCAGGGGGCTGAAGGGCGCCAGGCCCCGCCCACTTCCGCTTTGGGGCCCAGCAACAGTTGACAGGGCAAGCCTGGGCATGGCTGGAGGCTGGAGGGCACCAGGCCCTGCCCACTTCCGCTTTGGGGCCCAGCAACAGTTGACAGGGCAAGTCTGGGCATGGCAGGGGGCTGGAGGGCGCCAGGCCACGCCCACTTCCGCTTTGGGGCCCAGCAACAGTTACCAGGGCAACCCTGGGCATGGCAGGGGGCTGGAGGGCGCCAGGCCCCGCCCACTTCCGCTTTGGATGCCAGCAACAGTTGCCAGGGCAAGCCTGGGCATGGCAGGGGGCTGGAGGGCGCCAGGCCCCGCCCAATTCCGCTTTGGGGCCCAGCAACAGTTACCAGGGCAAACCTGGGCATGGCAGGGGGCTGGAGGGCGCCAGGCCCTGCCCACTTCCGCTTTGGATGCCAGCAACAGTTGCCAGGGCAAGCCTGGGCATGGCAGTGGGCTGGAGGGCGCCAGTCCTCGCCCACTTCCGCTTTGGGGCCAAGCAACAGTTACCAGGGCAACCCTTGGCATGGCAGAGGGCTGGAGGGCACCAGGCCCCGCCCACTTCCACTTTGGGGGCCAGCAACAGTTGCCAGGGCATGCCTGGGCATGGCAGGGGGCTGGATGGCGCAAAACCCCGCCCACTTCCGCTTTGGGGGCCAGCAACAGTTGCCAGGGCAAACCTGGGCATGGCAGGGGGCTGGAGGGCGCCAGGCCCCGCCCACTTCCGCTTTGGGGCCCAGCAACAGTTGACAGGGCAAGCCTGGGCATGGCTGGAGGCTGCAGGGCACCAGGCCCTGCCCACTTCCGCTTTGGGGCCCAGCAACAGTTGACAGGGCAAGTCTGGGCATGGCAGGGGGCTGGAGGGCGCCAGGCCCCGCCCACTTCCGCTTTGGGGCCAGCAATTGTTGCCAGGGCAAGCCTGGGCATGGCTGGAGGCTGGAGGGCGCCAGGCCCCGCCCACTTCCGCTTTGGTGGCCAGCAACAGTTGACAGGGCAAGTCTGGGCATGGCAGGGGGCTGGAGGGCGCCAGGCCCCTCCCACTTCCGCTTTGGGGCCAGCAATTGTTGCCAGGGCAAGCCTGGGCATGGCTGGAGGCTGGAGGGCGCCAGGCCCCGCCCACTTCCGCTTTGGGGCCAGCAATTGTTGCCAGGGCAATCCTGGGCATGGCTGGAGGCTGGAGGGCACCAGGCCCTGCCCACTTCCGCTTTGGGGCCCAGCAACAGTTGACAGGGCAAGTCTGGGCATGGCAGGGGGCTGGAGGGCGCCAGGCCCCGCCCACTTCCGCTTTGGGGCCCAGCAACAGTTACCAGGGCAACCCTGAGCATGGCAGGGGGCTGGAGGGCGCCAGGCCCCGCCCACTTCCGCTTTGGATGCCAGCAGCAGTTGCCAGGGCAAGCCTGGGCATGGCAGGGGGCTGAAGGGCGCCAGGCCCCGCCCAATTCCGCTTTGGGGCCCAGCAACAGTTGACAGGGCAAGCCTGGGCATGGCTGGAGGCTGGAGGGCGCCAGGCCCCGCCCACTTCCGCTTTGGGGGCCAGCAACAGTTGCCAAGGCAAGCCTGGGCATGGCTGGAGGCTGGAGAGTGCCAGGCCCCACCCACTTCCGCTTTGGGGGCCAGCAACAGTTGACAGGGCAAGCCTGGGCATGGCAGGGGGCTGGAGGGCGCCAGGCCCCGCCCACTTCCTCTTTGGGGCCCAGCAACAGAACCAGGTCAACCCTGGTTATGGCAGGGGGCTGGAGGGCGCCAGGCCCCGCCCACTTCCGCTTTGGAGGCCAGCAACAGTTGCCAGGGCAATCCTGGGCATGGCAGGGGGCTTGAGGGCGCCAGGCCCCGCCCACTTCCGCTTTGGGGGCCAGCAACAGTTACCAGGGAAACCCTGGGCATGGCAGGGGGCTGGAGGGCGCCAGGCCCCGCCCACTTCCGCTTTGGGGCCCAGCAACAGTTACCAGGGCAACCCTGGGCATGGCAGGGGGCTGGAGGGCGCCAGGCCCCGCCCACTTCCGCTTTGGATGCCAGCAACAGTTGCCAGGGCAAGCCTGGGCATGGCTGGAGGCTGGAGGGCGCCAGGCCCCGCCCACTTCCGCTTTGGTGGCCAGCAACAGTTGACAGGGCAAGTCTGGGCATGGCAGGGGGCTGGAGGGCGCCAGGCCCCTCCCACTTCCGCTTTGGGGCCAGCAATTGTTGCCAGGGCAAGCCTGGGCATGGCTGGAGGCTGGAGGGCGCCAGGCCCCGCCCACTTCCGCTTTGGGGCCAGCAATTGTTGCCAGGGCAAGCCTGGGCATGGCTGGAGGCTGGAGGGCACCAGGCCCTGCCCACTTCCGCTTTGGGGCCCAGCAACAGTTGACAGGGCAAGTCTGGGCATGGCAGGGGGCTGGAGGGCGCCAGGCCCCGCCCACTTCCGCTTTGGGGCCCAGCAACAGTTACCAGGGCAACCCTGGGCATGGCAGGGGGCTGGAGGGCGCCAGGCCCCGCCCACTTCCGCTTTGGATGCCAGCAACAGTTGCCAGGGCAAGCCTGGGCATGGCAGGGGGCTGAAGGGCGCCAGGCCCCGCCCAATTCCGCTTTCGGGCCCAGCAACAGTTGACAGGGCAAGCCTGGGCATGGCTGGAGGCTGGAGGGCGCCAGGCCCCGCCCACTTCCGCTTTGGGGGCCAGCAACAGTTGACAGGGCAAGCCTGGGCATGGCAGGGGGCTGGAGGGCGCCAGGCCCCGCCCACTTCCTCTTTGGGGCCCAGCAACAGAACCAGGGCAACCCTGGTTATGGCAGGGGGCTGGAGGGCGCCAGGCCCCGCCCACTTCCGCTTTGGAGGCCAGCAACAGTTGCCAGGGCAAGCCTGGGCATGGCAGGGGGCTTGAGGGCGCCAGGCCCCGCCCACTTCCGCTTTGGGGGCCAGCAACAGTTACCAGGGCAACCCTGGGCATGGCAGGGGGCTGGAGGGCGCCAGGCCCCGCCCACTTCCGCTTTGGGTCCCAGCAACAGTTACCAGGGCAACCCTGGGCATGGCAGGGGGCTGGAGGGCGCCAGGCCCCGCCCACTTCCGCTTTGGATGCCAGCAACAGTTGCCAGGGCAAGCCTGGGCATGGCAGGGGGCTGAAGGGCGCCAGGCCCCGCCCACTTCCGCTTTGGGGCCCAGCAACAGTTGACAGGGCAAGCCTGGGCATGGCTGGAGGCTGGAGGGCACCAGGCCCTGCCCACTTCCGCTTTGGGGCCCAGCAACAGTTGACAGGGCAAGTCTGGGCATGGCAGGGGGCTGGAGGGCGCCAGGCCCCGCCCACTTCCGCTTTGGGGCCCAGCAACAGTTACCAGGGCAACCCTGGGCATGGCAGGGGGCTGGAGGGCGCCAGGCCCCGCCCACTTCCGCTTTGGATGCCAGCAACAGTTGCCAGGGCAAGCCTGGGCATGGCAGGGGGCTGGAGGGCGCCAGGCCCCGCCCAATTCCGCTTTGGGGCCCAGCAACAGTTGCCAGGGCAAGCCTGGGCATGGCTGGAGGCTGGAGAGTGCCAGGCCCCACCCACTTCCGCTTTGGGGGCCAGCAACAGTTGACAGGGCAAGCCTGGGCATGGCAGGGGGCTGGAGGGCGCCAGGCCCCGCCCACTTCCGCTTTGGAGGCCAGCAACAGTTGCCAGGGCAAGCCTGGGCATGGCAGGGGGCTTGAGGGCGCTAGGCCCCGCCCACTTCCGCTTTGGGGGCCAGCAACAGTTGCCAGGGCAAGCCTGGGCATGGCTGGAGGCTGGAGGGCGCCAGGCCCCGCCCACTTCCGCTTTTGGGGCCAGCAACAGTTACCAGGGCAACCCTGGGCATGGCAGGGGGCTGGAGGGCGCCAGGCCCCGCCCACTTCCGCTTTGGGGCCCAGCAACAGTTACCAGGGCAACCCTGGGCATGGCAGGGGGCTGGAGGGCGCCAGGCCCCGCCCACTTCCGCTTTGGGGGCCAGCAACAGTTGACAGGGCAAGCCTGGGCATGGCAGGGGGCTGAAGGGCGCCATGCCCCGCCCACTTCCGCTTTGGGGCCCAGCAACAGTTGACAGGGCAAGCCTGGGCATGGCAGGGGGCTGGAGGGCGCCAGGCCCCGCCCACTTCCGCTTTGGGGCCCAGCAACAGTTACCAGGGCAACCCTGGGCATGGCAGGGGGCTGGAGGGCGCCAGGCCCCGCCCACTTCCGCTTTGGATGCCAGCAACAGTTGAAAGGGCAAGCCTGCGCATGGCAGGGGGCTTAAGGGCGCCAGGCCCCGCCCACTTCCGCTTTGGGGCCAGCAACAGTTACCAGGGCAACCCTGGGCATGGCAGGGGGCTTGAGGGCGCCAGGCCCCGCCCACGTCTGCTTTGGGGCCAGCAACAGTTACCAGGGCAACCCTGGTCATGGCAGGGGGCTTGAGGGCGCCAGGCCCCGCCCACTTCCGCTTTGGGGCCCAGCAACAGTTGACACGGCAAGCCTGGGCATGGCAGGGGCTGGATGGCGCCAGGCCCCGCCCACTTCCGCTTTAGGGCCCAGCAACAGTTGCCAGAGCAGGCCTGGGCATGGCAGGGGGCTGGAGGGCGCCAGGTCCCACCCACTTCCGCTTTGGGGGCCAGCAACAGTTGCCAGGGCAAGCCTGGGCATGGCAGGGGGCTTGAGGGCGCCAGGCCCTGCCCACTTCCGCTTTGGGGGCCAGCAACAGTTGCCAAAGCAAGCCTGGGCATGGCAGGGGGATGGAGGGTTCCAGGCCCCGAACACTTCCTATTTGGGGCCCAGCAACAGTTGCCAGGGCAAGCGTGGGCATGGCAGGGGGCTGGAGGGTTCCAGGCCCCGCCCACTTCCGCTTTGGGGCCAAGCAACAGTTACCAGGGCAACCCTGGGCATGGCAGAGGGCTGGAGGGCGCCAGGCCCCGCCCACTTCCGCTTTGGGGGCCAGCAACAGTTGCCAGGGCAAGCCTGGGCATGGCTGGTGTCTGGAGGGCGCCAGGCCCCGCCCACTTCCGCTTTTGGGGCCAGCAACAGTTACCAGGGCAACCCTGGGCATGGCAGGGGGCTGGAGGGCGCCAGGTCCCGCCCACTTCCGCTTTGGATGCCAGCAACAGTTGCCAGGGCAAGCCTGGGCATAGCAGGGGGCTTGAGGGCGCCAGGCCCCGCCCTCTTCCGCTTTGGGGGCCAGCAACAGTTGCCAGGGCAAGCCTGGGCATGGCAGGGGGCTTGAGGGCGCCAGGCCCTGCCCACTTCCGCTTTGGGGGCCAGCAACAGTTGCCAGGGCAAGCCTGGGCATGGCAGGGGGCTGAAGGGCGCCAGGCCCCGCCCAATTCCGCTTTGGGGCCCAGGAACAGTTGACAGGGCAAGCCTGGGCATGGCTGGAGGCTGGAGGGCGCCAGGCCCCGCCCACTTCCGCTTTGGGGGCCAGCAACAGTTGCCAGGGCAAGCGTGGGCATGGCAGGGGGCTGGAGGGCGCCAGGCCCCGCCCACTTCCGCTTTAGAGCCCAGCAACAGTTGCCAGAGCAGGCCTGGGCATGGCAGGGGGCTGGAGGGCGCCAGGTCCCACCCACTTTCGCTTTGGGGGCCAGCAACAGTTGCCAGGGCAAGCGTGGGCATGGCAGGGGGCTTGAGGGCGCCAGGCCCTGCCCACTTCCGCTTTGGGGGCCAGCAACAGTTGCCAAAGCAAGCCTGGGCATGGCAGGGGGATGGAGGGTTCCAGGCCCCGCCCACTTCCTATTTGGGGCCCAGCAACAGTTGCCAGGGCAAGCGTGGGCATGGCAGGGGGCTGGAGGGCGCCAGACCCCGCCCACTTCCGCTTTGGGGCCCAGCAACAGTTGCCAGGGCAAGCCTGGGCATGGCAGTGGGCTGGAGGGCGCCAGTCCTCGCCCACTTCCGCTTTGGGGCCAAGCAACAGTTACCAGGGCAACCCTGGGCATGGCAGAGGGCTGGAGGGCGCCAGGCCCCGCCCACTTCCGCTTTGGGGGCCAGCAACAGTTGCCAGGGCAAGCCTGGGCATGGCTGGTGTCTGGAGGGCGCCAGGCCCCGCCCACTTCCGCTTTTGGGGCCAGCAACAGTTACCAGGGCAACCCTGGGCATGGCAGGGGGCTGGAGGGCGCCAGGCCCCGCCCACTTCCGCTTTGGATGCCAGCAACAGTTGCCAGGGCAAGCCTGGGCATAGCAGGGGGCTTGAGGGCGCCAGGCCCCGCCCACTTCCGCTTTGGGGGCCAGCAACAGTTGCCAGGGCAAGCCTGGGCATGGCAGGGGGCTTGAGGGCGCCAGGCCCTGCCCACTTCCGCTTTCGGGGCCAGCAACAGTTGCCAGGGCAAGCCTGGGCATGGCAGGGGGCTGAAGGGCGCCAGGCCCCGCCCAATTCCGCTTTGGGGCCCAGGAACAGTTGACAGGGCAAGCCTGGGCATGGCTGGAGGCTGGAGGGCGCCAGGCCCCGCCCACTTCCGCTTTGGGGGCCAGCAACAGTTGCCAGGGCAAGCGTGGGCATGGCAGGGGGCTGGAGAGCGCCAGACCCCGCCCACTTCCGCTTTGGGGCCCAGCAACAGTTGCCAGGGCAAGCCTGGGCATGGCAGAGGGCTGGAGGGCATCAGGCCCCGCCCACTTCCACTTTAGGGGCCAGCAACAGTTGCCAGGGCATGCCTGGGCATGGCAGGGGGCTGGAGGGCGCAAAACCCCGCCCACTTACGCTTTGGGGGCCAGCAACAGTTGCCAGGGCAAACCTGGGCATGGCAGGGGGCTAGAGGGCGCCAGGCCCCACCCACTTCCGCTTTGGGGCCCAGCAACAGTTGACAGGGCAAGCCTGGGCATGGCTGGAGGCTGGAGGGCGCAAAACCCCGCCCACTTCCGCTTTGGGGCCCAGCAACAGTTGACAGGGGAAGCCTGGGCATGGCTGGAGGCTGCAGGGCACCAGGCCCTGCCCAATTCCGCTTTGGGGCCCAGCAACAGTTGACAGGGCAAGCCTGGGCATGGCTGGAGGCTGCAGGGCACCAGGCCCTGCCCAATTCCGCTTTGGGGCCCAGCAACAGTTGACAGGGCAAGTCTGGGCATGGCAGGGGGCTGCAGGGCACCAGGCCCTGCCCAATTCCGCTTTGGGGCCCAGCAACAGTTGACAGGGCAAGCCTGGGCATGGCTGGAGGCTGCAGGGCACCAGGCCCTGCCCAATTCCGCTTTGGGGCCCAGCAACAGTTGACAGGGCAAGTCTGGGCATGGCAGGGGGCTGGAGGGCGCCAGGCCCCGCCCACTTCCGCTTTGGGGCCAGCAATTGTTGCCAGGGCAAGCCTGGGCATGGCTGGAGGCTGGAGGGCGCCAGGCCCCGCCCACTTCAACTTTGGTGGCCAGCAACAGTTGACAGGGCAAGTCTGGGCATGGCAGGGGGCTGGAGGGCGCCAGGCCCCTCCCACTTCCGCTTTGGGGCCAGCAATTTTTGCCAGGGCAAGCCTGGGCATGGCTGGAGGCTGGAGGGCGCCAGGCCCCGCCCACTTCCGCTTTGGGGCCAGCAATTGTTGCCAGGGTAAGCCTGGGCATGGCTGGAGGCTGGAGGGCGCCAGGCCCCGCCCACTTCCGCTTTGGTGGCCAGCAACAGTTGACAGGGCAAGTCTGGGCATGGCAGGGGGCTGGAGGGCGCCAGGCCCCTCCCACTTCCGCTTTGGGGCCAGCAATTGTTGCCAGGGCAAGCCTGGGCATGGCTGGAGGCTGGAGGGCACCAGGCCCTGCCCACTTCCGCTTTGGGGCCCAGCAACAGTTGACAGGGCAAGTCTGGGCATGGCAGGGGGCTGGAGGGCGCCAGGCCCCGCCCACTTCCGCTTTGGGGCCCAGCAACAGTTACCAGGGCAACCCTGGGCATGGCAGGGGGCTGGAGGGCGCCAGGCCCCGCCCACTTCCGCTTTGGATGCCAGCAACAGTTGCCAGGGCAAGCCTGGGCATGGCAGGGGGCTGAAGGGCGCCAGTCCCCGCCCAATTCCGCTTTGGGGCCCAGCAACAGTTGACAGGGCAAGCCTGGGCATGGCTGGAGGCTGGAGGGCGCCAGGCCCCGCCCACTTCCGCTTTGGGGGCCAGCAACAGTTGCCAGGGCAAGCCTGGGCATGGCTGGAGGCTGGAGAGTGCCAGGCCCCACCCACTTCCGCTTTGGGGGCCAGCAACAGTTGACAGGGCAAGCCTGGGCATGGCAGGGGGCTGGAGGGCGCCAGGCCCCGCCCACTTCCTCTTTGGGGCCCAGCAACAGAACCAGGGCAACCCTGGTTATGGCAGGGGGCTGGAGGGCGCCAGGCCCCGCCCACTTCCGCTTTGGATGCCAGCAACAGTTGCCAGGGCAAGCGTGGGCATGGCAGGGGGCTGGAGGGCGCCAGACCCCGCCCACTTTCGCTTTGGGGCCCAGCAACAGTTGCCAGGGCAAGCGTGGGCATGGCAGGGGGCTGGAGGGCGCCAGACCCCGCCCACTTTCGCTTTGGGGCCCAGCAACAGTTACCAGGGCAACCCTTTGCATGGCAGGGGGCTGGAGGGCGCCAGGCCCCACCCACTTCCGCTTTGGATGCCAGCAACAGTTGCCAGGGCAAACCTGGGCATGGCAGGGGGCTGGAGGGCGCCAGGCCCTGCCCACTTCCGCTTTGCATGCCAGCAACAGTTGCCAGGGCAAGCGTGGGCATGGCAGGGGGCTGGAGGGCGCCAGACCCCGCCCACTTCCGCTTTGGGGCCCAGCAACAGTTGCCAGGGCAAGCCTGGGCATGGCAGTGGGCTGGAGGGCGCCAGTCCTCGCCCACTTCCGCTTTGGGGCCAAGCAACAGTTACCAGGGAAACCCTGGGCATGGCAGAGGGCTGGAGGGCACCAGGCCCCGCCCACTTCCACTTTGGGGGCCAGCAACAGTTGCCAGGGCATGCCTGGGCATGGCAGGGGGCTGGAGGGCGCAAAACCCCGCCCACTTCCGCTTTGGGGGCCAGCAACAGTTGACAGGGCAAGCCTGGGCATGGCTGGAGGCTGCAGGGCACCAGGCCCTGCCCACTTCCGCTTTGGGGCCCAGCAACAGTTGACAGGGCAAGTCTGGGCATGGCAGGGGGCTGGAGGGCGCCAGGCCCCGCCCACTTCCGCTTTGGGGCCAGAAATTGTTGCCAGGGCAAGCCTGGGCATGGCTGGAGGCTGGAGGGCGCCAGGCCCCGCCCACTTCCGCTTTGGTGGCCAGCAACAGTTGACAGGGCAAGTCTGGGCATGGCAGGGGGCTGGAGGGCGCCAGGCCCCTCCCACTTCCGCTTTGGGGCCAGCAATTGTTGCCAGGGCAAGCCTGGGCATGGCTGGAGGCTGGAGGGCACCAGGCCCTGCCCACTTCCGCTTTGGGGCCCAGCAACAGTTGACAGGGCAAGTCTGGGCATGGCAGGGGGCTGGAGGGCGCCAGGCCCCGCCCACTTCCGCTTTGGGGCCCAGCAACAGTTACCAGGGCAACCCTGGGCATGGCAGGGGGCTGGAGGGCGCCAGGCCCCGCCCACTTCCGCTTTGGATGCCAGCAACAGTTACCAGGGCAACCCTGGGCATGGCAGGGGGCTGAAGGGCGCCAGGCCCCGCCCAATTCCACTTTGGGGCCCAGCAACAGTTGACAGGGCAAGCCTGGGCATGGCTGGAGGCTGGAGGGCGCCAGGCCCCGCCCACTTCCGCTTTTGGGGCCAGCAACAGTTACCAGGGCAACCCTGGGCATGGCAGGGGGCTGGAGGGCGCCAGGCCCCGCCCACTTCCGCTTTGGGGCCCAGCAACAGTTACCAGGGAAACCCTGGGCATGGCAGGGGGCTGGAGGGCGCCAGGCCCCGCCCAATTCCGCTTTGGATGCCAGCAACAGTTGCCAGGGCAAGCCGGGGCATGGCAGGTGGCTGAAGGGCGCCAGGCCCCGCCCACTTCCGCTTTGGGGCCCAGCAACAGTTGACAGGGCAAGCGTGGGCATGGCAGGGGGCTGGAGGGCGCCAGACCCCGCCCACGTCTGCTTTGGGGCCAGCAACAGTTACCAGGGCAACCCTGGGCATGGCAGTGTGCTGGAGGGCGCCAGTCCTCGCCCACTTCCGCTTTGGGGCCAAGCAACAGTTACCAGGGCAACCCTGGGCATGGCAGAGGGCTGGAGGGCACCAGGCCCCGCCCACTTCCACTTTGGGGGCCAGCAACAGTTGCCAGGGCATGCCTGGGCATGGCAGGGGGCTGGAGGGCGCCAGGCCCCGCCCACTTCCGCTTTGGGGCCCAGCAACAGTTGCCAGGGCAAGCCTGGGCATGGCTGGAGGCTGGAGGGCGCCAGGCCCCACCCACTTCCGCTTTGGGGGCCAGCAATAGTTACCAGGGCAACCCTGGGCATGGCAGGGGGCTGGAGGGCGCCAGGCCCCGCCCACTTCCGCATTGGATGCCAGCAACAGTTACCAGGGCAAACCTGGGCATGGCAGGGGGCTGGAGGGCGCCAGACCCCGCCCACTTCCGCTTTGGGGCCCAGCAACAGTTGCCAGGGCAACCCTTTGCATGGCAGGGGGCTGGAGGGTGCCAGGCCCCACCCACTTTCCGCTTTGGGGGCCAACAACAGTTACCAGGGCAACCCTGGGCATGGCAGGGGGCTGGAGGGCGCCAGGCCCCGCCCACTTCCGCATTGGATGCCAGCAACAGTTACCAGGGCAAACCTGGGCATGGCAGGGGGCTGGAGGGCGCCAGGCCCCGCCGACTTCCGCTTTGGGGCCCAGCAACAGTTGACAGGGCAAGCCTGGGCATGGCAGGGGGCTGGAGGGCGCCAGGCCCCTCCCACTTCCGCTTTGGGGCCCAGCAACAGTTACCAGGGCAACCCTGGGCATGGCAGGGGGCATGAGGGCGCCAGGCCCCGCCCACGTCTGCTTTGGGGCCAGCAACAGTTACCAGGGCAACCCTGGGCATGGCAGGGGGCTTGAGGGCGCCAGGCCCCGCCCACTTCCGCTTTGGGGCCCAGCAACAGTTGACAGGGCAAGCCTGGGCATGGCAGGGGGCTGGAGGGCGCCAGGCCCCGCCCACTTCCGCTTTAGGGCCCAGCAACAGTTGCCAGAGCAGGCCTGGGCATGGCAGGGGGCTGGAGGGCGCCAGGTCCCACCCACTTCCGCTTTGGGGGCCAGCAACAGTTGCCAGGGCAACCCTTTGCATGGCAGGGGGCTGGAGGGCGCCAGGCCCCACCCACTTCCGCTTTGGATGCCAGCAACAGTTGCCAGGGCAAACCTGGGCATGGCAGGGGGCTGGAGGGCACCAGGCCCTGCCCACTTCCGCTTTGGATGCCAGCAACAGTTGCCAGGGCAAGCGTGGGCATGGCAGGGGGCTGGAGGGCGCCAGACCCCGCCCACTTCCGCTTTGGGGCCCAGCAACAGTTGCCAGGGCAAGCCTGGGCATGGCAGTGGGTTGGAGGGCGCCAGTCCTCGCCCACTTCCGCTTTGGGGCCAAGCAACAGTTACCAGGGCAACCCTTGGCATGGCAGAGGGCTGGAGGGCACCAGGCCCCGCCCACTTCCACTTTGGGGGCCAGCAACAATTGCCAGGGCATGCCTGGGCATGGCAGGGGGCTGGATGGCGCAAAACCCCGCCCACTTCCGCTTTGGGGGCCAGCAACAGTTGCCAGGGCAAACCTGGGCATGGCAGGGGGCTGGAGGGCGCCAGGCCCCGCCCACTTTCGCTTTGGGGCCCAGCAACAGTTGACAGGGCAAACCTGGGCATGGCTGGAGGCTGCAGGGCACCAGGCCCTGCCCACTTCCGTTTGGGGCCCAGCAACAGTTGACAGGGCAAGTCTGGGCATGGCAGGGGGCTGGAGGGCGCCAGGCCCCGCCCACTTCCGCTTTGGGGCCAGCAATTGTTGCCAGGGCAAGCCTGGGCCTGGCTGGAGGCTGGAGGGCGCCAGGCCCCGCCCACTTCCGCTTTTGGGGCCAGCAACAGTTACCAGGGCAACCCTGGGCATGGCAGGGGGCTGGAGGGCGCCAGGCCCCGCCCACTTCCGCTTTGGGGCCCAGCAACAGTTACCAGGGCAACCCTGGGCATGGCAGGGGGCTGGAGGGCGCCAGACCCCGCCCACTTTCGCTTTGGGGGCCAGCAACAGTTGACAGGGCAAGCCTGGGCATGGCAGGGGGCTGAAGGGCGCCATGCCCCGCCCACTTCCGCTTTGGGGCCCAGCAACAGTTGACAGGGCAAGCCTGGGCATGGCTGGAGGCTGGAGGGCGCCAGGCCCCGCCCACTTCCGCTTTGGGGGCCAGCAACAGTTGCCAGGGCAAGCGTGGGCATGGCAGGGGGCTGGAGGGCGCCAGACCCCGCCCACTTCCGCTTTGGGGCCCAGCAACAGTTGCCAGGGCAAGCCTGGGCATGGCAGGGGGCTGGAGGGTGCCAGTCCTCGCCCACTTCCGCTTTGGGGCCAAGCAACAGTTACCAGGGCAACCCTGGGCATGGCAGAGGGCTGGAGGGCACCAGGCCCCGCCCACTTCCACTTTGGGGGCCAGCAACAGTTGCCAGGGCATGCCTGGGCATGGCAGGGGGCTGGAGGGCGCCAGGCCCCGCCCACTTCCGCTTTGGGGCCCAGCAACAGTTGCCAGGGCAAGCCTGGGCATGGCTGGAGGCTGGAGGGCGCCAGGCCCCACCCACTTCCGCTTTGGGGGCCAGCAACAGTTGCCAGGGCAAGCCTGTGCATGGTAGGGGGGCTTAAGGGTGCCAGGCCCCACCCACTTCCGCTTTGGGGGCCAGCAACAGTTACCAGGGCAACCCTGGGCATGGCAGGGGGCTGGAGGGCGCCAGGCCCCACCCACTTCCGCATTGGATGCCAGCAACAGTTACCAGGGCAAACCTGGGCATGGCAGGGGGCTGGAGGGCGCCAGGCCCCGCCGACTTCCGCTTTGGGGCCCAGCAACAGTTGACAGGGCAAGCCTGGGCATGGCAGGGGGCTGGAGGGCGCCAGGCCCCGCCCACTTCCGCTTTGGGGCCCAGCAACAGTTACAAGGGCAACCCTGGGCATGGCAGGGGGCTGGAGGGCGCCAGGCCCCGCCCACTTCCGCTTTGGATGCCAGCAACAGTTGAAAGGGCAAGCCTGCGCATGGCAGGGGGCTTAAGGGCGCCAGGCCCCGCCCACTTCCGCTTTGGGGGCCAGCAACAGTTACCAAGGCAACCCTGGGCATGGCAGGGGGCTTGAGGGCGCCAGGCCCCGCCCACGTCTGCTTTGGGGCCAGCAACAGTTACCAGGGCAACCCTGGGCATGGCAGGGGGCTTGAGGGCGCCAGGCCCCGCCCACTTCCGCTTTGGGGCCCAGCAACAGTTGACAGGGCAAGCCTGGGCATGGCAGGGGCTGGAGGGCGCCAGGCCCCGCCCACTTCCGCTTTAGGGCCCAGCAACAGTTGCCAGAGCAGGCCTGGGCATGGCAGGGGGCTGGAGGGCGCCAGGTCCCACCCACTTCCGCTTTGGGGGCCAGCAACAGTTGCCAGGGCAAGCCTGGGCATGGCAGGGGGCTTGAGGGCGCCAGGCCCTGCCCACTTCCGCTTTGGGGGCCAGCAACAGTTGCCAAAGCAAGCCTGGGCATGGCAGGGGGATGGAGGGTTCCAGGCCCCGAACACTTCCTATTTGGGGCCCAGCAACAGTTGCCAGGGCAAGCGTGGGCATGGCAGGGGGCTGGAGGGTTCCAGGCCCCGCCCACTTCCGCTTTGGGGCCAAGCAACAGTTACCAGGGCAACCCTGGGCATGGCAGAGGGCTGGAGGGCGCCAGGCCCCGAACACTTCCTATTTGGGGCCCAGCAACAGTTGCCAGGGCAAGCCTGGGCATGGCTGGTGTCTGGAGGGCGCCAGGCCCCGCCCACTTCCGCTTTTGGGGCCAGCAACAGTTACCAGGGCAACCCTGGGCATGGCAGGGGGCTGGAGGGCGCCAGGCCCCGCCCACTTCCGCTTTGGATGCCAGCAACAGTTGCCAGGGCAAGCCTGGGCATGGCAGGGGGCTGGAGGGCGCCAGGCCCTGCCCACTTCCGCTTTGGGGGCCAGCAACAGTTGCCAAAGCAAGCCTGGGCATGGCAGGGGGATGGAGGGTTCCAGGCCCCGCCCACTTCCTATTTGGGGCCCAGCAACAGTTGCCAGGGCAAGCGTGGGCATGGCAGGGGGCTGGAGGGCGCGAGACCCCGCCCTCTTCCGCTTTGGGGCCCAGCAACAGTTGCCAGGGCAAGCCTGGGCATGGCAGTGGGCTGGAGGGCGCCAGTCCTCGCCCACTTCCGCTTTGGGGCCAAGCAACAGTTACCAGGGCAACCCTGGGCATGGCAGAGGGCTGGAGGGCGCCAGGCCCCGCCCACTTCCGCTTTGGGGGCCAGCAACAGTTGCCAGGGCAAGCCTGGGCATGGCTGGTGTCTGGAGGGCGCCAGGCCCCGCCCACTTCCGCTTTTGGGGCCAGCAACAGTTACCAGGGCAACCCTGGGCATGGCAGGGGGCTGGAGGGCGCCAGGCCCCGCCCACTTCCGCTTTGGATGCCAGCAACAGTTGCCAGGGCAAGCCTGGGCATAGCAGGGGGCTTGAGGGCGCCAGGCCCCGCCCACTTCCGCTTTGGGGGCCAGCAACAGTTGCCAGGGCAAGCCTGGGCATGGCAGGGGGCTTGAGGGCGCCAGGCCCTGCCCACTTCCGGTTTGGGGGCCAGCAACAGTTGCCAGGGCAAGCCTGGGCATGGCAGGGGGCTGAAGGGCGCCAGGCCCCGCCCAATTCCGCTTTGGGGCCCAGGAACAGTTGACAGGGCAAGCCTGGGCATGGCTGGAGGCTGGAGGGCGCCAGGCCCCGCCCACTTCCGCTTTGGGGGCCAGCAACAGTTGCCAGGGCAAGCGTGGGCATGGCAGGGGGATGGAGGGCGCCAGACCCCGCCCACTTCCGCTTTGGGGCCCAGCAACAGTTGCCAGGGCAAGCCTGGGCATGGCAGAGGGCTGGAGGGCATCAGGCCCCGCCCACTTCCACTTATGGGCCAGCAACAGTTGCCCAGGGCATGCCTGGGCATGGCAGGGGGCTGGAGGGCGCAAAACCCCGCCCACTTACGCTTTGGGGGCCAGCAACAGTTGCCAGGGCAAACCTGGGCATGGCAGGGGGCTAGAGGGCGCCAGGCCCCACCCACTTCCGCTTTGGGGCCCAGCAACAGTTGACAGGGCAAGCCTGGGCATGGCTGGAGGCTGGAGGGCGCAAAACCCCGCCCACTTCCGCTTTGGGGCCAGCAATTGTTGCCAGGGCAAGCCTGGGCATGGCTGGAGGCTGGAGGGCACCAGGCCCTGCCCACTTCCGCTTTGGGGCCCAGCAACAGTTGACAGGGCAAGTCTGGGCATGGCAGGGGGCTGGAGGGCGCCAGGCCCCGCCCACTTCCGCTTTGGATGCCAGCAACAGTTGCCAGGGCAAGCCTGGGCATGGCAGGGGGCTGAAGGGCGCCAGTCCCCGCCCAATTCCGCTTTGGGGCCCAGCAACAGTTGACAGGGCAAGCCTGGGCATGGCTGGAGGCTGGAGGGCGCCAGGCCCCGCCCACTTCCGCTTTGGGGGCCAGCAACAGTTGACAGGGCAAGCCTGGGCATGGCTGGAGGCTGGAGAGTGCCAGGCCCCACCCACTTCCGCTTTGGGGGCCAGCAACAGTTGACAGGGCAAGCCTGGGCATGGCAGGGGGCTGGAGGGCGCCAGGCCCCGCCCACTTCCTCTTTGGGGCCCAGCAACAGAACCAGGGCAACCCTGGTTATGGCAGGGGGCTGGAGGGCGCCAGGCCCCGCCCACTTCCGCTTTGGATGCCAGCAACAGTTGCCAGGGCAAGCCTGGGCATGGCAGGGGGCTTGAGGGCGCCAGGCCCCGCCCACTTCCGCTTTGGGGGCCAGCAACAGTTGCCAGGGCAAGCCTTGGCATGGCAGGGGGCTGAAGAGCGCCAGGCCCTGCCCAATTCCGCTTTGGGGCCCAGCAACAGTTGACAGGGCAAGCCTGGGCATGGCAGGGGGCTTGAGGGCGCCAGGCCCTGCCCACTTCCGCTTTGGGGGCCAGCAACAGTTACCAGGGCAACCCTGGGCATGGCAGGGGGCTGGAGGGCGCCAGGCCCCGCCCACTTCCGCTTTGGGGGCCAGCAACAGTTGACAGGGCAAGCCTGGGCATGGCTGGAGGCTGGAGAGTGCCAGGCCCCACCCACTTCCGCTTTGGGGGCCAGCAACAGTTGACAGGGCAAGCCTGGGCATGGCAGGGGGCTGGAGGGCGCCAGGCCCCGCCCACTTCAGCTTTTGGGGCCAGCAACAGTTACCAGGGCAACCCTGGGCATGGCAGGGGGCTGGAGGGCGCCAGGCCCCGCCCACTTCCGCTTTGGATGCCAGCAACAGTTGCCAGGGCAAGCCTGGGCATAGCAGGGGGCTTGAGGGCGCCAGGCCCCGCCCACTTCCGCTTTGGGGGCCAGCAACAGTTGCCAGGGCAAGCCTGGGCATGGCAGGGGGCTTGAGGGCGCCAGGCCCTGCCCACTTCTGCTTTGGGGGCCAGCAACAGTTGCCAGGGCAAGCCTGGGCATGGCAGGGGGCTGAAGGGCGCCAGGCCCCGCCCAATTCCGCTTTGGGGCCCAGGAACAGTTGACAGGGCAAGCCTGGGCATGGCAGGGGGGCTGGAGGGCGCCAGGTCCCACCCACTTTCGCTTTGGGGGCCAGCAACAGTTGCCAGGGCAAGCGTTGGCATGGCAGGGGGCTTGAGGGCGCCAGGCCCTGCCCACTTCCGCTTTGGGGGCCAGCAACAGTTGCCAAAGCAAGCCTGGGCATGGCAGGGGGATGGAGGGTTCCAGGCCCCGCCCACTTCCGCTTTGGGGGCCAGCAACAGTTGTCAGGGCAAGCGTGGGCATGGCAGGGGGCTGGAGGGCGCGAGACCCCGCCCTCTTCCGCTTTGGGGCCCAGCAACAGTTGCCAGGGCAAGCCTGGGCATGGCAGTGGGCTGGAGGGCGCCAGTCCTCGCCCACTTCCGCTTTGGGGCCAAGCAACAGTTACCAGGGCAACCCTGGGCATGGCAGAGGGCTGGAGGGCGCCAGGCCCCGCCCACTTCCGCTTTGGGGGCCAGCAATAGTTGCCAGGGCAAGCCTGGGCATGGCTGGTGTCTGGAGGGCGCCAGGCCCCGCCCACTTCCGCTTTTGGGGCCAGCAACAGTTACCAGGGCAACCCTGGGCATGGCAGGGGGCTGGAGGGCGCCAGGCCCCGCCCACTTCCGCTTTGGATGCCAGCAACAGTTGCCAGGGCAAGCCTGGGCATAGCAGGGGGCTTGAGGGCGCCAGGCCCCGCCCACTTCCGCTTTGGGGGCCAGCAACAGTTGCCAGGGCAAGCCTGGGCATGGCAGGGGGCTTGAGGGCGCCAGGCCCTGCCCACTTCCGGTTTGGGGGCCAGCAACAGTTGCCAGGGAAAGCCTGGGCATGGCAGTGGGCTGGAGGGCGCCAGTCCTCGCCCACTTCCGCTTTGGGGCCAAGCAACAGTTACCAGGGCAACCCTGGGCATGGCAGAGGGCTGGAGGGCGCCAGGCCCCGCCCACTTCCGCTTTGGGGGCCAGCAATAGTTGCCAGGGCAAGCCTGGGCATGGCTGGTGTCTGGAGGGCGCCAGGCCCCGCCCACTTCCGCTTTTGGGGCCAGCAACAGTTACCAGGGCAACCCTGGGCATGGCAGGGGGCTGGAGGGCGCCAGGCCCCGCCCACTTCCGCTTTGGATGCCAGCAACAGTTGCCAGGGCAAGCCTGGGCATAGCAGGGGGCTTGAGGGCGCCAGGCCCCGCCCACTTCCGCTTTGGGGGCCAGCAACAGTTGCCAGGGCAAGCCTGGGCATGGCAGGGGGCTTGAGGGCGCCAGGCCCTGCCCACTTCCGGTTTGGGGGCCAGCAACAGTTGCCAGGGCAAGCCTGGGCATGGCAGGGGGCTGAAGGGCGCCAGGCCCCGCCCAATTCCGCTTTGGGGCCCAGGAACAGTTGACAGGGCAAGTCTGGGCATGGCTGGAGGCTGGAGGGCGCCAGGCCCCGCCCACTTCCGCTTTGGGGGCCAGCAACAGTTGCCAGGGCAAGCGTGGGCATGGCAGGGGGCTGGAGGGCGCCAGACTCCGCCCACTTCCGCTTTGGGGCCCAGCAACAGTTGCCAGGGCAAGCCTGGGCATGGCAGAGGGCTGGAGGGCATCAGGCCCCGCCCACTTCCACTTTATGGGCCAGCAACAGTTGCCAGGGCATGCCTGGGCATGGCAGGGGGCTGGAGGGCGCAAAACCCCGCCCACTTACGCTTTGGGGGCCAGCAACAGTTGCCAGGGCAAACCTGGGCATGGCAGGGGGCTAGAGGGCGCCAGGCCCCACCCACTTCCGCTTTGGGGCCCAGCAACAGTTGACAGGGCAAGCCTGGGCATGGCTGGAGGCTGGAGGGCGCAAAACCCCGCCCACTTCCGCTTTGGGGCCAGCAATTGTTGCCAGGGCAAGCCTGGGCATGGCTGGAGGCTGGAGGGCACCAGGCCCTGCCCACTTCCGCTTTGGGGCCCAGCAACAGTTGACAGGGCAAGTCTGGGCATGGCAGGGGGCTGGAGGGCGCCAGGCCCCGCCCACTTCCGCTTTGGATGCCAGCAACAGTTGCCAGGGCAAGCCTGGGCATGGCAGGGGGCTGAAGGGCGCCAGTCCCCGCCCAATTCCGCTTTGGGGCCCAGCAACAGTTGACAGGGCAAGCCTGGGCATGGCTGGAGGCTGGAGGGCGCCAGGCCCCGCCCACTTCCGCTTTGGGGGCCAGCAACAGTTGACAGGGCAAGCCTGGGCATGGCTGGAGGCTGGAGAGTGCCAGGCCCCACCCACTTCCGCTTTGGGGGCCAGCAACAGTTGACAGGGCAAGCCTGGGCATGGCAGGGGGCTGGAGGGCGCCAGGCCCCGCCCACTTCCTCTTTGGGGCCCAGCAACAGAACCAGGGCAACCCTGGTTATGGCAGGGGGCTGGAGGGCGCCAGGCCCCGCCCACTTCCGCTTTGGGGGCCAGCAACAGTTACCAGGGCAACCCTGGGCATGGCAGGGGGCTGGAGGGCGCCAGGCCCCACCCACTTCCGCATTGGATGCCAGCAACAGTTACCAGGGCAAACCTGGGCATGGCAGGGGGCTGGAGGGCGCCAGGCCCCGCCGACTTCCGCTTTGGGGCCCAGCAACAGTTGACAGGGCAAGCCTGGGCATGGCAGGGGGCTGGAGGGCGCCAGGCCCCGCCCACTTCCGCTTTGGGGCCCAGCAACAGTTACCAGGGCAACCCTGGGCATGGCAGGGGGCTGGAGGGCGCCAGGCCCCGCCCACTTCCGCTTTGGATGCCAGCAACAGTTGAAAGGGCAAGCCTGCGCATGGCAGGGGGCTTAAGGGCGCCAGGCCCCGCCCACTTCCGCTTTGGGGGCCAGCAACAGTTACCAGGGCAACCCTGGGCATGGCAGGGGGCTTGAGGGCGCCAGGCCCCGCCCACGTCTGCTTTGGGGCCAGCAACAGTTACCAGGGCAACCCTGGGCATGGCAGGGGGCTTGAGGGCGCCAGGCCCCGCCCACTTCCGCTTTGGGGCCCAGCAACAGTTGACAGGGCAAGCCTGGGCATGGCAGGGGCTGGAGGGCGCCAGGCCCCGCCCACTTCCGCTTTAGGGCCCAGCAACAGTTGCCAGAGCAGGCCTGGGCATGGCAGGGGGCTGGAGGGCGCCAGGTCCCACCCACTTCCGCTTTGGGGGCCAGCAACAGTTGCCAGGGCAAGCCTGGGCATGGCAGGGGGCTTGAGGGCGCCAGGCCCTGCCCACTTCCGCTTTGGGGGCCAGCAACAGTTGCCAAAGCAAGCCTGGGCATGGCAGGGGGATGGAGGGTTCCAGGCCCCGAACACTTCCTATTTGGGGCCCAGCAACAGTTGCCAGGGCAAGCGTGGGCATGGCAGGGGGCTGGAGGGTTCCAGGCCCCGCCCACTTCCGCTTTGGGGCCAAGCAACAGTTACCAGGGCAACCCTGGGCATGGCAGAGGACTGGAGGGCGCCAGGCCCCGAACACTTCCTATTTGGGGCCCAGCAACAGTTGCCAGGGCAAGCCTGGGCATGGCTGGTGTCTGGAGGGCGCCAGGCCCCGCCCACTTCCGCTTTTGGGGCCAGCAACAGTTACCAGGGCAACCCTGGGCATGGCAGGGGGCTGGAGGGCGCCAGGCCCCGCCCACTTCCGCTTTGGATGCCAGCAACAGTTGCCAGGGCAAGCCTGGGCATAGCAGGGGGCATGAGGGCGCCAGGCCCCGCCCACTTCCGCTTTGGGGGCCAGCAACAGTTGCCAGGGCAAGCCTGGGCATGGCAGGGGGCTTGAGGGCGCCAGGCCCTGCCCACTTCCGCTTTGGGGGCCAGCAACAGTTGCCAGGGCAAGCCTGGGCATGGCAGGGGGCTGAAGGGCGCCAGGCCCCGCCCAATTCCGCTTTGGGGCCCAGGAACAGTTGACAGGGCAAGCCTGGGCATGGCAGGGGGCTGGAGGGCGCCAGGTCCCACCCACTTTCGCTTTGGGGGCCAGCAACAGTTGCCAAAGCAAGCCTGGGCATGGCAGGGGGATGGAGGGTTCCAGGCCCCGCCCACTTCCTATTTGGGGCCCAGCAACAGTTGCCAGGGCAAGCGTGGGCATGGCAGGGGGCTGGAGGGCGCGAGACCCCGCCCTCTTCCGCTTTGGGGCCCAGCAACAGTTGCCAGGGCAAGCCTGGGCATGGCAGTGGGCTGGAGGGCGCCAGTCCTCGCCCACTTCCGCTTTGGGGCCAAGCAACAGTTACCAGGGCAACCCTGGGCATGGCAGAGGGCTGGAGGGCGCCAGGCCCCGCCCACTTCCGCTTTGGGGGCCAGCAACAGTTGCCAGGGCAAGCCTGGGCATGGCTGGTGTCTGGAGGGCGCCAGGCCCCGCCCACTTCCGCTTTTGGGGCCAGCAACAGTTACCAGGGCAACCCTGGGCATGGCAGGGGGCTGGAGGGCGCCAGGCCCCGCCCACTTCCGCTTTGGATGCCAGCAACAGTTGCCAGGGCAAGCCTGGGCATAGCAGGGGGCTTGAGGGCGCCAGGCCCCGCCCACTTCCGCTTTGGGGGCCAGCAACAGTTGCCAGGGCAAGCCTGGGCATGGCAGGGGGCTTGAGGGCGCCAGGCCCTGCCCACTTCCGGTTTGGGGGCCAGCAACAGTTGCCAGGGCAAGCCTGGGCATGGCAGGGGGCTGAAGGGCGCCAGGCCCCGCCCAATTCCGCTTTGGGGCCCAGGAACAGTTGACAGGGCAAGCCTGGGCATGGCTGGAGGCTGGAGGGCGCCAGGCCCCGCCCACTTCCGCTTTGGGGGCCAGCAACAGTTGCCAGGGCAAGCGTGGGCATGGCAGGGGGCTGGAGGGCGCCAGACCCCGCCCACTTCCGCTTTGGGGCCCAGCAACAGTTGCCAGGGCAAGCCTGGGCATGGCAGAGGGCTGGAGGGCATCAGGCCCCGCCCACTTCCACTTTATGGGCCAGCAACAGTTGCCAGGGCATGCCTGGGCATGGCAGGGGGCTGGAGGGCGCAAAACCCCGCCCACTTACGCTTTGGGGGCCAGCAACAGTTGCCAGGGCAAACCTGGGCATGGCAGGGGGCTAGAGGGCGCCAGGCCCCACCCACTTCCGCTTTGGGGCCCAGCAACAGTTGACAGGGCAAGCCTGGGCATGGCTGGAGGCTGGAGGGCGCAAAACCCCGCCCACTTCCGCTTTGGGGCCAGCAATTGTTGCCAGGGCAAGCCTGGGCATGGCTGGAGGCTGGAGGGCACCAGGCCCTGCCCACTTCCGCTTTGGGGCCCAGCAACAGTTGACAGGGCAAGTCTGGGCATGGCAGGGGGCTGGAGGGCGCCAGGCCCCGCCCACTTCCGCTTTGGATGCCAGCAACAGTTGCCAGGGCAAGCCTGGGCATGGCAGGGGGCTGAAGGGCGCCAGTCCCCGCCCAATTCCGCTTTGGGGCCCAGCAACAGTTGACAGGGCAAGCCTGGTCATGGCTGGAGGCTGGAGGGCGCCAGGCCCCGCCCACTTCCGCTTTGGGGGCCAGCAACAGTTGACAGGGCAAGCCTGGGCATGGCTGGAGGCTGGAGAGTGCCAGGCCCCACCCACTTCCGCTTTGGGGGCCAGCAACAGTTGACAGGGCAAGCCTGGGCATGGCAGGGGGCTGGAGGGCGCCAGGCCCCGCCCACTTCCTCTTTGGGGCCCAGCAACAGAACCAGGGCAACCCTGGTTATGGCAGGGGGCTGGAGGGCGCCAGGCCCCGCCCACTTCCGCTTTGGATGCCAGCAACAGTTGCCAGGGCAAGCCTGGGCATGGCAGGGGGCTTGAGGGCGCCAGGCCCCGCCCACTTCCGCTTTGGGGGCCAGCAACAGTTGCCAGGGCAAGCCTTGGCATGGCAGGGGGCTGAAGAGCGCCAGGCCCTGCCAATTCCGCTTTGGGGCCCAGCAACAGTTGACAGGGCAAGCCTGGGCATGGCAGGGGGCTTGAGGGCGCCAGGCCCTGCCCACTTCCGCTTTGGGGGCCAGCAACAGTTACCAGGGCAACCCTGGGCATGGCAGGGGGCTGGAGGGCGCCAGGCCCCGCCCACTTCCGCTTTGGGGGCCAGCAACAGTTGACATGGCAAGCCTGGGCATGGCTGGAGGCTGGAGAGTGCCAGGCCCCACCCACTTCCGCTTTGGGGGCCAGCAACAGTTGACAGGGCAAGCCTGGGCATGGCAGGGGGCTGGAGGGCGCCAGGCCCCGCCAACTTCCGCTTTTGGGGCCAGCAACAGTTACCAGGGCAACCCTGGGCATGGCAGGGGGCTGGAGGGCGCCAGGCCCCGCCCACTTCCGCTTTGGATGCCAGCAACAGTTGCCAGGGCAAGCCTGGGCATAGCAGGGGGCTTGAGGGCGCCAGGCCCCGCCCACTTCCGCTTTGGGGGCCAGCAACAGTTGCCAGGGCAAGCCTGGGCATGGCAGGGGGCTTGAGGGCGCCAGGCCCTGCCCACTTCTGCTTTGGGGGCCAGCAACAGTTGCCAGGCAAGCCTGGGCATGGCAGGGGGCTGAAGGGCGCCAGGCCCCGCCCAATTCCGCTTTGGGGCCCAGGAACAGTTGACAGGGCAAGCCTGGGCATGGCAGGGGGCTGGAGGGCGCCAGGTCCCACCCACTTTCGCTTTGGGGGCAAGCAACAGTTGCCAGGGCAAGCGTTGGCATGGCAGGGGGCTTGAGGGCGCCAGGCCCTGCCCACTTCCGCTTTGGGGGCCAGCAACAGTTGCCAAAGCAAGCCTGGGCATGGCAGGGGGGATGGAGGGTTCCAGGCCCCGCCCACTTCCGCTTTGGGGGCCAGCAACAGTTGTCAGGGCAAGCGTGGGCATGGCAGGGGGCTGGAGGGCGCGAGACCCCGCCCTCTTCCGCTTTGGGGCCCAGCAACAGTTGCCAGGGCAAGCCTGGGCATGGCAGTGGGCTGGAGGGCGCCAGTCCTCGCCCACTTCCGCTTTGGGGCCAAGCAACAGTTACCAGGGCAACCCTGGGCATGGCAGAGGGCTGGAGGGCGCCAGGCCCCGCCCACTTCCGCTTTGGGGGCCAGCAATAGTTGCCAGGGCAAGCCTGGGCATGGCTGGTGTCTGGAGGGCGCCAGGCCCCGCCCACTTCCGCTTTTGGGGCCAGCAAACAGTTACCAGGGCAACCCTGGGCATGGCAGGGGGCTGGAGGGCGCCAGGCCCCGCCCACTTCCGCTTTGGATGCCAGCAACAGTTGCCAGGGCAAGCCTGGGCATAGCAGGGGGCTTGAGGGCGCCAGGCCCCGCCCACTTCCGCTTTGGGGGCCAGCAACAGTTGCCAGGGCAAGCCTGGGCATGGCAGGGGGCTTGAGGGCGCCAGGCCCTGCCCACTTCCGGTTTGGGGGCCAGCAACAGTTGCCAGGGCAAGCCTGGGCATGGCAGGGGGCTGAAGGGCGCCAGGCCCCGCCCAATTCCGCTTTGGGGCCCAGGAACAGTTGACAGGGCAAGCCTGGGCATGGCTGGAGGCTGGAGGGCGCCAGGCCCCGCCCACTTCCGCTTTGGGGGCCAGCAACAGTTGCCAGGGCAAGCGTGGGCATGGCAGGGGGCTGGAGGGCGCCAGACTCCGCCCACTTCCGCTTTGGGGCCCAGCAACAGTTGCCAGGGCAAGCCTGGGCATGGCAGAGGGCTGGAGGGCATCAGGCCCCGCCCACTTCCACTTTATGGGCCAGCAACAGTTGCCAGGGCATGCCTGGGCATGGCAGGGGGCTGGAGGGCGCAAAACCCCGCCCACTTACGCTTTGGGGGCCAGCAACAGTTGCCAGGGCAAACCTGGGCATGGCAGGGGGCTAGAGGGCGCCAGGCCCCACCCACTTCCGCTTTGGGGCCCAGCAACAGTTGACAGGGCAAGCCTGGGCATGGCTGGAGGCTGGAGGGCGCAAAACCCCGCCCACTTCCGCTTTGGGGCCAGCAATTGTTGCCAGGGCAAGCCTGGGCATGGCAGGGGGCTGGAGGGTGCCAGGCCCCACCCACTTCCGCTTTGGGGGCCAGCAACAGTTACCAGGGCAACCCTGGGCATGGCAGGGGGCTGGAGGGCGCCAGGCCCCGCCCACTTCCGCATTGGATGCCAGCAACAGTTACCAGGGCAAGCCTGGGCATGGCAGGGGGCTGGAGGGCGCCAGGCCCCGCCGACTTCCGCTTTGGGGCCCAGCAACAGTTGACAGGGCAAGCCTGGGCATGGCAGGGGGCTGGAGGGCGCCAGGCCCCGCCCACTTCCGCTTTGGGGCCCAGCAACAGTTACCAGGGCAACCCTGGGCATGGCAGGGGGCATGAGGGCGCCAGGCCCCGCCCACGTCTGCTTTGGGGCCAGCAACAGTTACCAGGGCAACCCTGGGCATGGCAGGGGGCTGGAGGGCGCCAGGCCCCACCCACTTCCGCTTTGGATGCCAGCAACAGTTGCCAGGGCAAACCTGGGCATGGCAGGGGGCTGGAGGGCGCCAGGCCCTGCCCACTTCCGCTTTGGATGCCAGCAACAGTTGCCAGGGCAAGCGTGGGCATGGCAGGGGGCTGGATGGCGCAAAACCCCGCCCACTTCCGCTTTGGGGGCCAGCAACAGTTGCCAGGGCAAACCTGGGCATGGCAGGGGGCTGGAGGGCGCCAGGCCCCGCCCACTTCCGCTTTGGGGCCCAGCAACAGTTGACAGGGCAAGCCTGGGCATGGCTGGAGGCTGCAGGGCACCAGGCCCTGCCCACTTCCGCTTTGGGGCCCAGCAACAGTTGACAGGGCAAGTCTGGGCATGGCAGGGGGCTGGAGGGCGCCAGGCCCCGCCCACTTCCGCTTTGGGGCCAGCAATTGTTGCCAGGGCAAGCCTGGGCATGGCTGGAGGCTGGAGGGCGCCAGGCCCCGCCCACTTCCGCTTTGGTGGCCAGCAACAGTTGACAGGGCAAGTCTGGGCATGGCAGGGGGCTGGAGGGCGCCAGGCCCCTCCCACTTCCGCTTTGGGGCCAGCAATTGTTGCCAGGGCAAGCCTGGGCATGGCTGGAGGCTGGAGGGCGCCAGGCCCCGCCCACTTCCGCTTTGGGGCCAGCAATTGTTGCCAGGGCAAGCCTGGGCATGGCTGGAGGCTGGAGGGCACCAGGCCCTGCCCACTTCCGCTTTGGGGCCCAGCAACAGTTGACAGGGCAAGTCTGGGCATGGCAGGGGGCTGGAGGGCGCCAGGCCCCGCCCACTTCCGCTTTGGGGCCCAGCAACAGTTACCAGGGCAACCCTGGGCATGGCAGGGGGCTGGAGGGCGCCAGGCCCCGCCCACTTCCGCTTTGGATGCCAGCAACAGTTGCCAGGGCAAGCCTGGGCATGGCAGGGTGCTGAAGGGCGCCAGGACCCGCCCAATTCCGCTTTGGGGCCCAGCAACAGTTGACAGGGCAAGCCTGGGCATGGCTGGAGGCTGGAGGGCGCCAGGCCCCGCCCACTTCCGCTTTGGGGGCCAGCAACAGTTGCCAGGGCAAGCCTGGGCATGGCTGGAGGCTGGAGAGTGCCAGGCCCCACCCACTTACGCTTTGGGGGCCAGCAACAGTTGACAGGGCAAGCCTGGGCATGGCAGGGGGCTGGAGGGCGCCAGGCCCCGCCCACTTCCTCTTTGGGGCCCAGCAACAGAACCAGGGCAACCCTGGTTATGGCAGGGGGCTGGAGGGCGCCAGGCCCCGCCCACTTCCGCTTTGGAGGCCAGCAACAGTTGCCAGGGCAAGCCTGGGCATGGCAGGGGGCTTGAGGGCGCCAGGCCCCGCCCACTTCCGCTTTGGGGGCCAGCAACAGTTGCCAGGGCAAGCCTGGGCATGGCTTGAGGCTGGAGGGCGCCAGGCCCCGCCCACTTCCGCTTTGGAGGCCAGCAACAGTTGCCAGGGCAAGCCTGGGCATGGCAGGGGGCTTGAGGGCGCCAGGCCCCGCCCACTTCCGCTTTGGGGGCCAGCAACAGTTGCCAGGGCAAGCCTGGGCATGGCTGGAGGCTGGAGGGCGCCAGGCCCCGCCCACTTCCGCTTTTGGGGCCAGCAACAGTTACCAGGGCAAACCTGGGCATGGCAGGGGGCTGGAGGGCGCCAGGCCCCGCCCACTTCCGCTTTGGGGCCCAGCAACAGTTACCAGGGCAACCCTGGGCATGGCAGGGGGCTGGAGGGCGCCAGGCCCCGCCCACTTCCGCTTTGGATGCCAGCAACAGTTGCCAGGGCAAGCCTGGGCATGGCAGGGGGCTGAAGGGCGCCAGGCCCCGCCCACTTCCGCTTTGGGGCCCAGCAACAGTTGACAGGGCAAGTCTGGGCATGGCAGGGGGCTGGAGGGCGCCAGGCCCCGCCCACTTCCGCTTTGGGGCCCAGCAACAGTTACCAGGGCAACCCTGGGCATGGCAGGGGCTGGAGGGCGCCAGGCCCCGCCCACTTCCGCTTTGGATGCCAGCAACAGTTGCCAGGGCAAGCCTGGGCATGGCAGGGGGCTGAAGGGCGCCAGGCCCCGCCCACTTCCGCTTTGGGGGCCAGCAACAGTTGCCAGGGCAAGCCTTGGCATGGCAGGGGGCTTGAGGGCGCCAGGCCCTGCCCACTTCTGCTTTGGGGGCCAGCAACAGTTGCCAGGGCAAGCCTGGGCATGGCAGGGGGCTGAAGGGCGCCAGGCCCCGCCCAATTCCGCTTTGGGGCCCAGGAACAGTTGACAGGGCAAGCCTGGGCATGGCAGGGGGCTGGAGGGCGCCAGGTCCCACCCACTTTCGCTTTGGGGGCCAGCAACAGTTGCCAGGGCAAGCGTTGGCATGGCAGGGGGCTTGAGGGCGCCAGGCCCTGCCCACTTCCGCTTTGGGGGCCAGCAACAGTTGCCAAAGCAAGCCTGGGCATGGCAGGGGGCTTGAGGGCGCCAGGCCCCGCCCACTTCCGCTTTGGGGGCCAGCAACAGTTGCCAGGGCAAGCCTTGGCATGGCAGGGGGCTGAAGAGCGCCAGGCCCTGCCCAATTCCGCTTTGGGGCCCAGGAACAGTTGACAGGGCAACCCTGGTTATGGCAGGGGGCTGGAGGGCGCCAGGCCCCGCCCACTTCCGCTTTGGATGCCAGCAACAGTTGCCAGGGCAAGCCTGGGCATGGCAGGGGGCTTGAGGGCGCCAGGCCCCGCCCACTTCCGCTTTGGGGGCCAGCAACAGTTGCCAGGGCAAGCCTTGGCATGGCAGGGGGCTGAAGAGCGCCAGGCCCTGCCCAATTCCGCTTTGGGGCCCAGCAACAGTTGACAGGGCAAGCCTGGGCATGGCTGGAGGCTGGAGGGTGCCAGGCCCCGCCCACTTCCGCTTTGGGGGCCAGCAACAGTTGCCAGGGCAAGCGTGGGCATGGCAGGGGGCTGGAGGGCGCCAGACCCCGCCCACTTTCGCTTTGGGGCCCAGCAACAGTTACCAGGGCAACCCTTTGCATGGCAGGGGGCTGGAGGGCGCCAGGCCCCACCCACTTCCGCTTTGGATGCCAGCAACAGTTGCCAGGGCAAGCGTGGGCATGGCAGGGGGCTGGAGGGCGCCAGACCCCGCCCACTTCCGCTTTGGGGCCCAGCAACAGTTGCCAGGGCAAGCCTGGGCATGGCAGTGGGCTGGAGGGCGCCAGTCCTCGCCCACTTCCGCTTTGGGGCCAAGCAACAGTTACCAGGGCAACCCTGGGCATGGCAGAGGGCTGGAGGGCACCAGGCCCCGCCCACTTCCACTTTGGGGGCCAGCAACAGTTGCCAGGGCATGCCTGGGCATGGCAGGGGGCTGGAGGGCGCAAAACCCTGCCCACTTCCGCTTTGGGGGCCAGCAACAGTTGCCAGGGCAAACCTGGGCATGGCAGGGGGCTGGAGGGCGCCAGGCCCCACCCACTTCCGCTTTGGATGCCAGCAACAGTTGCCAGGGCAAGCGTGGGCATGGCAGGGGGCTGGAGGGCGCCAGACCCCGCCCACTTCCGCTTTGGGGCCCAGCAACAGTTGCCAGGGCAAGCCTGGGCATGTCAGTGGGCTGGAGGGCGCCAGTCCTCGCCCACTTCCGCTTTGGGGCCAAGCAACAGTTACCAGGGCAACCCTGGGCATGGCAGAGGGCTGGAGGGCACCAGGCCCTGCCCACTTCCGCTTTGGGGCCCAGCAACAGTTGACAGGGCAAGTCTGGGCATGGCAGGGGGCTGAAGGGCGCCAGTCCCCGCCCAATTCCGCTTTGGGGCCCAGCAACAGTTACCAGGGCAACCCTGGGCATGGCAGAGGGCTGGAGGGCACCAGGCCCTGCCCACTTCCGCTTTGGGGCCAAGCAACAGTTACCAGGGCAACCCTGGTTATGGCA
>NW_028142447.1:0-66129 GCF_055691185.1 Crinia signifera
TGGAAGTGGGCGGGTCCAGGCCCCTTAAGCCCCCTGCCATGCCCAGGGTTGCCCTGGCAACTGTTGCTGGCCCCCAAAGCGGAAGTGGGCGGGTCCAGGCCCCCTTAAGCCCCCTGCCATGCCCAGGGTTGCCCTGGCAACTGTTGCTGGCCCCCAAAGCGGAAGTGGGCGGGTCCTGGCCCCCTTAAGCCCCCTGCCATGCCCAGGGTTGCCCTGGCAACTGTTGCTGGCCCCCAAAGCGGAAGTGGGCGGGTCCTGGCGCCCTTAAGCCCCCTGCCATGCCCAGGGTTGCCCTGGCAACTGTTGCTGGCCCCAAAGCGGAAGTGGGAGGGTCCTGGCGCCCTCCAATACCCTGCCATGCCCAGGGTTGCCCTGGCAACTGTTGCTGGCCCCCAAAGCGGAAGTGGGCGGGTCCTGGCGCCCTTAAGCCCCCTGCCATGCCCAGGGTTGCCCTGGCAACTGTTGCTGGCCCCAAAGCGGAAGTGGGCGGGTCCAGGCGCCATTAAGCCCCCTGCCATGCCCAGTGTTGCCCTGGCAACTGTTGCTGGCCCCCAAAGCGGAAGTGGGTGGGGCCTGGCCCCCTTTAGCCCCCTGCCTTGCCCAGGGTTGCCCTGGCAACTGTTGCTGGCCCCCAAAGCCGGAAGTGGGCGGGTCCTGGCCCCCTTAAGCCCCCTGCCATGCCCAATGTTGCCCTGGCAACTGTTGCTGGCCCCCAAAGCGGAAGTGGGCGGGTCCTGGCCCCCTTAAGCCCCCTGCCATGCCCAGGGTAGCCCTGGCAACTGTTGCTGGCCCCCAAAGCGGAAGTGGGCGGGTCCAGGCCCCCTTAAGCCCCCTGCCATGCCCAGGGTTGCCCTGGCAATTGTTGCTGGCCCCCAAAGCGGAAGTGGGCGGGTGCAGGCGCCCTTAAGCCCCCTGCCATGCCCAGGGTTGCCCTGGCAACTGTTGCTGGCCCCCAAAGCGGAAGTGGGCGGGTCCTGGCCCACTTAAGCCCCCTGCCATGCCCAGGGTTGCCCTGGCAACTGTTGCTGGCCCCCAAAGCGGAAGTGGGCGGGTCCTGGCGCCCTTAAGCCCCCTGCCATGCCCAGGGTTGCCCTGGCAACTGTTGCTGGCCCCCAAAGCGGAAGTGGGCGGGTCCTGGCGCCCTTAAGCCCCCTGCCATGCACAGGGTTGCCCTGGCAAATGTTGCTGGCCCCCAAAGCGGAAGTGGGCGGGTCCAGGCCCCCTTAAGCCCCCTGCCATGCCCAGGGTTGCCCTGGCAACTGTAGCTGGCGCCCAAAGCGGAAGTGGGCGGGTCCAGGCCCCCTTAAGCCCCCTGCCATGCCCATGGTTGCCCTTGCAACTGTTGCTGGCCCCCAAAGCGGAAGTGGGCGGGTCCAGGCCCCTTAAGCCCCCTGCCATGCCCAGGGTTGCCCTGGCAAATGTTGCTGGCCCCCAAAGTGGAAGTGGGCAGGTCCTGGCCCTCTTAAGCCCCCTGCCATGCCCAATGTTGCCCTGGCAACTGTTGCTGGCCCCCAAAGCGGAAGTGGGCGGGTCCTGGCCCCCTTAAGCCCCCTGCCATGCCCAGGGTTGCCCTGGCAACTGTTGCTGGCCCCCAAAGCGGAAGTGGGCGGGTCCAGGCCCCCTTAAGCCCCCTGTCATGCCCAGGGTTGCCCTGGCAACTGTTGCTGGCCCCTAAAGCGGAAGTGGGCGGGTCCTGGCCCCCTTAAGCCCCCTGCCATGCCCAGGGTTGCCCTGGCAACTGTTGCTGGCCCCCAAAGCGGAAGTGGGCGGGTCCTGGCGCCCTTAAGCCCCCTGCCATGCCGAGGGTTGCCCTGGCAACTGTTGCTGGCCCCCAAAGCGGAAGTGGGCGGGTCCTGGCGCCCGTAAGCCCCCTGCCATGCCAAGGGTTGCCCTGGCAACTGTTGCTGGCCCCCAAAGCGGAAGTGGGCGGGTCCTGGCGCCCTCCAGCCCCTGCCATGCCCAGGGTTGCCCTGGCAACTGTTGCTGGCCCCCAAAGCGGAAGTGGGCGGGTCCTGGCGCCCTTAAGCCCCCTGCCATGCCCAGGGTTGCCCTGGCAACTGTTGCTGGCCCCCAAAGCGGAAGTGGGCGGGTCCTGGCCCCATTAAGCCCCCTGCCATGCCCAGGGTAGCCCTGGCAACTGTTGCTGGCCCCCAAAGCGGAAGTGGGCGGGTCCAGGCCCCCCTTAAGCCCCCTGCCATGCCCAGGGTTGCCCTGGAAACTGTTGCTGGCCCCGAAAGCGGAAGTGGGCGGGTGCAGGCGCCCTTAAGCCCCCTGCCATGCCCAGGGTTGCCCTGGCAACTGTTGCTGCTCCCCAAAGCGGAAGTGGGCGGGTCCAGGCCCCCTTAAGCCCCCTGCCATGCCCAGGGTAGCCCTGGCAACTGTTGCTGGCCCCCAAAGCGGAAGTGGGTGGGTCCAGGCCCCTTAAGCCCCCTGCCATGCCCATGGTTGCCCTGGCAACTGTTTCTGGCCCCCCAAAAACGGAAGTGGGCGGGTCCAGGCGCCCTTAAGCCCCCTGCCATGCCCAGGGTTGCCCTGGCAACTGTTGCTGGCCCCCAAAGCGGAAGTGGGCGGGTCCTGGCCCCCTTAAGCCCCCTGCCATGCCCAATGTTGCCCTGGCAACTGTTGCTGGCCCCCAAAGCGGAAGTGGGCGGGTCGTGGCCCCCTTAAGCCCCCTGCCATGCCCAGGGTTGCCCTGGCAACTGTTGCTGGCCCCCAAAGCGGAAGTGGGCGGGTCCTGGCGCCCTTAAGCCCCCTGCCATGCCCAGGGTTGCCCTGGCAACTGTTGCTGGCCCCCAAAGCGGAAGTGGGCGGGTCCTGGCGCCCTTAAGCCCCCTGCCATGCCCAGGGTTGCCCTGGCAACTGTTGCTGGCCCCCAAAGCGGAAGTGGGCGGGTCCTGGCGCCCTTAAGCCCCTGCCATGCCCAGGGTTGCCCTGGCAACTGTTGCTGGCCCCCAAAGCGGAAGTGGGTGGGTCCAGGCCCCCTTAAGCCCCCTGCCATGCCCATGGTTGCCCTGGCAACTGTTGCTGGCCCCCAAAGCGGAAGTGGGCGGGTCCAGGCGCCCTTAAGCCCCCTACCATGCCCAGGGTTGCCCTGGCAACTATTGCTGGCCCCCAAAAACGGAAGTGGGCGGGTCCAGGCGCCCTTAAGCCCCCTGCCATGCCCAGGGTTGCCCTGGCAACTGTTGCTGGCCCCCAAAGCGGAAGTGGGCGGGTCCTGGCCCCCTTAAGCCCCCTGCCTTGCCCAGGGTTGCCCTGGCAACTGTTGCTGGCCCCCAAAGCGGAAGTGGGCGGATCGTGGCCCCCTTAAGCCCCCTGCCATGCCCAGGGTTGCCCTGGCAACTGTTGCTGGCCCCCAAAGCGGAAGTGGGCGGGTCCTGGCGCCCTTAAGCCCCCTGCCATGCCCAGGGTTGCCCTGGCAACTGTTGCTGGCCCCAAAGCGGAAGTGGGCGGGTCCTGGCGCCCTTAAGCCCCCTGCCATGCCCAGGGTTGCCATGGCAACTGTTGCTGGCCCCCAAAGCGGAAGTGGGCGGGTCGTGGCCCCCTTAAGCCCCCTGCCATGCCCATGGTTGCCCTGGCAACTGTTTCTGGCCCCCAAAGCGGAAGTGGGCGGGTCCAGGCCCCCTTAAGCCCCCTGCCATGCCCAGGGTTGCCCTGGCAATTGTTGCTGGCCCCCAAAGCGGAAGTGGGCGGGTGCAGGCGCCCTTAAGCCCCCTGCCATGCCCAGGGTTGCCCTGGCAACTGTTGCTGGCCCCCAAAGCGGAAGTGGGTGGGGACTGGCCCCCTTTAGCCCCCTGCCTTGCCCAGGGTTGCCCTGGCAACTGTTGCTGGCCCCCAAAGCGGAAGTGGGCGGGTCCTGGCGCCCTCCAGCCCCCTGCCATGCCCAGGGTTGCCCTGGCAACTGTTGCTGGCCCCCAAAGCGGAAGTGGGTGGGTCCAGGCCCCCTTAAGCCCCCTGCCATGCCCATGGTTGCCCTGGCAACTGTTGCTGGCCCCCAAAGCGGAAGTGGGCGGGTCCA
Source organism: Crinia signifera (assembly GCF_055691185.1). NCBI lineage: Eukaryota > Metazoa > Chordata > Amphibia > Anura > Myobatrachidae > Crinia > Crinia signifera. Next base: position 4,016 of record NW_028142447.1, read on the forward strand.
GGCGCCCTTAAGCCCCCTACCATGCCCAGGGTTGCCCTGGCAACTATTGCTGGCCCCCAAAAACGGAAGTGGGCGGGTCCAGGCGCCCTTAAGCCCCCTGCCATGCCCAGGGTTGCCCTGGCAACTGTTGCTGGCCCCCAAAGCGGAAGTGGGCGGGTCCTGGCCCCCTTAAGCCCCCTGCCATGCCCAATGTTGCCCTGGCAACTGTTGCTGGCCCCCAAAGCGGAAGTGGGCGGGTCCTGGCGCCCTTAAGCCCCCTGCCATGCCCAGGGTTTCCCTGGCAACTGTTGCTGGCCCCCAAAGCGGAAGTGGGCGGGTGCAGGCGCCCTTAAGCCCCCTGCCATGCCCAGGGTTGCCCTGGCAACTGTTGCTGGCCCCCAAAGCGGAAGTGGGCGGGTCCAGGCCCACTTAAGCCCCCTGCCATGCCCAGGGTAGCCCTGGCAACTGTTGCTGGCCCCCAAAGCGGAAGTGGGCGGGTCCAGGCCCCCTTAAGCCCCCTGCCATGCCCATGGTTGCCCTTGCAACTGTTGCTGGCCCCCAAAGCGGAAGTGGGCGGGTCCAGGCCCCCTTAAGCCCCCTGCCATGCCCAGGGTTGCCCTGGCAAATGTTGCTGGCCCCCAAAGCGGAAGTGGGCAGGTCCTGGCCCTCTTAAGCCCCCTGCCATGCCCAATGTTGCCCTGGCAACTGTTGCTGGCCCCCAAAGCGGAAGTGGGCGGGTCCTGGCCCCCTTAAGCCCCCTGCCATGCCCAGGGTTGCCCTGGCAACTGTTGCTGGCCCCCAAAGCGGAAGTGGGCGGGTCCAGGCCCCCTTAAGCCCCCTGCCATGCCCAGGGTTGCCCTGGCAACTGTTGCTGGCCCCCAAAGCGGAAGTGGGCGGGTCCAGGCCCCCTTAAGCCCCCTGCCATGCCCAGGGTTGCCCTGGCAACTGTTGCTGGCCCCCAAAGCGGAAGTGGGCGGGTCCTGGTCCCCTTAAGCCCCCTGCCATGCCCAGGGTTGCCCTGGCAACTGTTGCTGGCCCCCAAAGCGGAAGTGGGCGGGTCCTGGCGCCCTTAAGCCCCCTGCCATGCCCAGGGTTGCCCTGGCAACTGTTGCTGGCCCCCAAAGCGGAAGTGGGCGGGTCCTGGCGCCCTCCAATACCCTGCCATGCCCAGGGTTGCCCTGGCAACTGTTGCTGGCCCCCAAAGCGGAAGTGGGCGGGTCCTGGCGCCCTTAAGCCCCCTGCCATGCCCAGGGTTGCCCTGGCAACTGTTGCTGGCCCCCAAAGTGGAAGTGGGCGGGTCCAGGCGCCATTAAGCCCCCTGCCATGCCCAGTGTTGCCCTGGCAACTGTTGCTGGCCCCCAAAGCGGAAGTGGGTGGGGCCTGGCCCCCTTTAGCCCCCTGCCTTGCCCAGGGTTGCCCTGGCAACTGTTGCTGGCCCCCAAAGCGGAAGTGGGCGGGTCCTGGCCCCCTTAAGCCCCCTGCCATGCCCAATGTTGCCCTGGCAACTGTTGCTGGCCCCCAAAGTGGAAGTGGGCGGGTCCTGGCCCCCTTAAGCCCCCTGCCATGCCCAGGGTAGCCCTGGCAACTGTTGCTGGCCCCCAAAGCGGAAGTGGGCGGGTCCAGGCCCCCCTTAAGCCCCCTGCCATGCCCAGGGTTGCCCTGGCAATTGTTGCTGGCCCCCAAAGCGGAAGTGGGCGGGTGCAGGCGCCCTTAAGCCCCCTGCCATGCCCAGGGTTGCCCTGGCAACTGTTGCTGGCCCCCAAAGCGGAAGTGGGCGGGTCCTGGCCCACTTAAGCCCCCTGCCATGCCCAGGGTTGCCCTGGCAATTGTTGCTGGCCCCCAAAGCGGAAGTGGGCGGGTGCAGGCGCCCTTAAGCCCCCTGCCATGCCCAGGGTTGCCCTGGCAACTGTTGCTGGCCCCCAAAGCGGAAGTGGGCGGGTCCTGGCCCACTTAAGCCCCCTGCCATGCCCAGGGTTGCCCTGGCAACTGTTGCTGGCCCCCAAAGCGGAAGTGGGCGGGTCCTGGCGCCCTTAAGCCCCCTGCCATGTCCAGGGTTGCCCTGGCAACTGTTGCTGGCCCCCAAAGCGGAAGTGGGCGGGTCCAGGCGCCCTTAAGCCCCCTGCCATGCCCAGGGTTGCCCTGGCAACTGTTGCTGGCCCCCAAAGCGGAAGTGGGCGGGTCCTGGCCCCCTTAAGCCCCCTGCCTTGCCCAGGGTTGCCCTGGCAACTGTTGCTGGCCCCCAAAGCGGAAGTGGGCGGGTCGTGGCCCCCTTAAGCCCCCTGCCATGCCCAGGGTTGCCCTGGCAACTGTTGCTGGCCCCAAAGCGGAAGTGGGCGGGTCCTGGCGCCCTTAAGCCCCCTGCCATGCCCAGGGTTGCCCTGGCAACTGTTGCTGGCCCCCAAAGCGGAAGTGGGCGGGTCCTGGCGCCCTTAAGCCCCCTGCCATGCCCAGGGTTGCCATGGCAACTGTTGCTGGCCCCCAAAGCGGAAGTGGGCGGGTCGTGGCCCCCTTAAGCCCCCTGCCATGCCCATGGTTGCCCTGGCAACTGTTTCTGGCCCCCAAAGCGGAAGTGGGCGGGTCCAGGCCCCCTTAAGCCCCCTGCCATGCCCAGGGTTGCCCTGGCAATTGTTGCTGGCCCCCAAAGCGGAAGTGGGCGGGTGCAGGCGCCCTTAAGCCCCCTGCCATGCCCAGGGTTGCCCTGGCAACTGTTGCTGGCCCCCAAAGCGGAAGTGGGTGGGGCCTGGCCCCCTTTAGCCCCCTGCCTTGCCCAGGGTTGCCCTGGCAACTGTTGCTGGCCCCCAAAGCGGAAGTGGGCGGGTCCTGGCGCCCTCCAGCCACCTGCCATGCCCAGGGTTGCCCTGGCAACTGTTGCTGGCCCCCAAAGCGGAAGTGGGTGGGTCCAGGCCCCCTTAAGCCCCCTGCCATGCCCAGGGTAGCCCTGGCAACTGTTGCTGGCCCCCAAAGCGGAAGTGGGTGGGTCCAGGCCCCCTTAAGCCCCCTGCCATGCCCATGGTTGCCCTGGCAACTGTTGCTGGCCCCCAAAGCGGAAGTGGGCGGGTCCAGGCGCCCTTAAGCCCCCTACCATGCCCAGGGTTGCCCTAGCAACTATTGCTGGCCCCCAAAAACGGAAGTGGGCGGGTCCAGGCGCCCTTAAGCCCCCTGCCATGCCCAGGGTTGCCCTGGCAACTGTTGCTGGCCCCCAAAGCGGAAGTGGGCGGGTCCTGGCCCCCTTAAGCCCCCTGCCATGCCCAATGTTGCCCTGGCAACTGTTGCTGGCCCCCAAAGCGGAAGTGGGCGGGTCCTGGCCCCCTTAAGCCCCCTGCCTTGCCCAGGGTTGCCCTGGCAACTGTTGCTGGCCCCCAAAGCGGAAGTGGGCGGGTCGTGGCCCCCTTAAGCCCCCTGCCATGCCCAGGGTTGCCCTGGCAACTGTTGCTGGCCCCCAAAGCGGAAGTGGGCGGGTCCTGGCGCCCTTAAGCCCCCTGCCATGCCCAGGGTTGCCCTGGCAACTGTTGCTGGTCCCCAAAGCGGAAGTGGGCGGGTCCAGGCCCCCTTAAGCCCCCTGCCATGCCCAGGGTTGCCCTGGCAACTGTTGCTCTCCCCCAAAGCGGAAGTGGGCGGGTCCAGGCCCCCTTAAGCCCCATGCCATGCCCAGGGTTGCCCTGGCAACTTTTGTTGGCCCCCAAAGCGGAAGTGGGCGGGTCCTGGCGCCCTTAAGCCCCATGCCATGCCCAGGGTTGCCCTGGCAACTGTTGCTGGCCCCCAAAGCGGAAGTGGGCGGGTCCAGGCCCCCTTAAGCCCCCTGCCATGCCCAGGGTTGCCCTGGCAACTGTTGCTGGCCCCCAAAGCGGAAGTGGGCGGGTCCAGGCCCCCTTAAGCCCCCTGCCATGCCCAGGGTTGCCCTGGCAACTGTTGCTGGCCCCCAAAGCGGAAGTGGGCGGGTCCTGGCCCCCTTAAGCCCCCTGCCTTGCCCAGGGTTGCCCTGGCAACTGTTGCTGGCCCCCAAAGCGGAAGTGGGCGGGTCCTGGCCCCCTTAAGCCCCCTGCCATGCCCAGGGTTGCCCTGGCAACTGTTGCTGGCCCCAAAAGCGGAAGTGGGCGGGTCCTGGCGCCCTTAAGCCCCCTGCCATGCCCAGGGTTGCCCTGGCAACTGTTGCTGGCCCCCAAAGCGGAAGTGGGCGGGTCCAGGCCCCCTTAAGCCCCCTGCCATGCCCAGGGTTGCCCTGGCAACTGTTGCTGGCCCCCAAAGCGGAAGTGGGCGGGTCCTGGCGCCCTTAAGCCCCCTGCCATGCCCAGGGTTGCCCTGGCAACTGTTGCTGGCCCCCAAAGCGGAAGTGGGCGGGTCGTGGCCCCCTTAAGCCCCCTGCCATGCCCATGGTTGCCCTGGCAACTGTTTCTGGCCCATTAAAGCGGAAGTGGGCGTGTCCAGGCCCCCTTAAGCCCCCTGCCAAGCCCAGGGTTGCCCTGGCAACTGTTGCTGGCCCCCAAAGCGGAAGTGGGCGGGTCCAGGCCCCCTTAAGCCCCCTGCCATGCCCAGGGTTGCCCTGGCAACTGTTGCTGGTCCCCAAAGCGGAAGTGGGCGGGTCCTGGCCCCCTTAAGCCCCCTGCCTTGCCCAGCGTTGCCCTGGCAACTGTTGCTGGCCCCCAAAGCGGAAGTGGGCGGGTCCTGGCCCCCTTAAGCCCCCTGCCATGCCCAGGGTTGCCCTGGCAACTGTTGCTGGCCCCCAAAGCGGAAGTGGGCGGGTCCTGGCCCCCTTAAGCCCCCCTGCCTTGCCAAGGGTAGCCCTGGCAACTGTTGCTGGACCCCAAAGCGGAAGTGGGCGGGTCCAGGCCCCCTTAAGCCCCCTGCCATGCCCATGGTTGCCCTTGCAACTGTTGCTGGCCCCCAAAGCGGAAGTGGGCGTGTCCAGGCCCCCTTAAGCCCCCTGCCAAGCCCAGGGTTGCCCTGGCAACTGTTGCTGGCCCCCAAAGCGGAAGTGGGCGGGTCCAGGCCCCCTTAAGCCCCCTGCCATGCCCAGGGTTGCCCTGGCAACTGTTGCTGGCCCCCAAAGCGGAAGTGGGCGGGTCCTGGCCCCCTTAAGCCCCCCTGCCTTGCCAAGGGTAGCCCTGGCAACTGTTGCTGGACCCCAAAGCGGAAGTGGGCGGGTCCAGGCCCCCTTAAGCCCCCTGCCATGCCCATGGTTGCCCTTGCAACTGTTGCTGGCCCCTAAAGCGGAAGTGGGCGGGTCCAGGCCCCCTTAAGCCCCCTGCCATGCCCAGGGTTGCCCTGGCAACTGTTGCTGGCCCCCAAAGCGGAAGTGGGCGGGTCCTGGCCCCCTGCCATGCCCAGGGTTGCCCTGGCAACTGTTGCTGGCCCCCAAAGCGGAAGTGGGCGGGTCCTGGCCCCCTTAAGCCCCCTGCCTTGCCCAGGGTTGCCCTGGCAACTGTTGCTGGCCCCCAAAGCGGAAGTGGGCGGGTCGTGGCCCCCTTAAGCCCCCTGCCATGCCCAGGGTTGCCCTGGCAACTGTTGCTGGCCCCCAAAGCGGAAGTGGGCGGGTCCTGGCCCCCTTAAGCCCCCTGCCTTGCCCAGGGTTGCCCTGGCAACTGTTGCTGGCCCCCAAAGCGGAAGTGGGCGGGTCCTGGCCCCCTTAAGCCCCCTGCCTTGCCCAGGGTTGCCCTGGCAACTGTTGCTGGCCCCCAAAGCGGAAGTGGGCGGGTCCTGGCGCCCTTAAGCCCCCTGCCATGCCCAGGGTTGCCCTGGCAACTGTTGCTGGCCCCCAAAGCGGAAGTGGGCGGGTCCTGGCGCCCTTAAGCCCCCTGCCATGCCCAGGGTTGCCCTGGCAACTGTTGCTGGCCCCCAAAGCGGAAGTGGGCGGGTCCAGGCCCCCTTAAGCCCCCTGCCATGCCCAGGGTTGCCCTGGAAACTGTTGCTCGCCCCCAAAGCGGAAGTGGGCGGGTCCAGGCCCCCTTAAGCCCCATGCCATGCCCAGGGTTGCCCTGGCAACTGTTGCTGGCCCCCAAAGCGGAAGTGGGCGGGTCCTGGCGCCCTTAAGCCCCCTGCCATGCCCAGGGTTGCCCTGGCAACTGTTGCTGGCCCCCAAAGCGGAAGTGGGCGGGTCGTGGCCCCCTTAAGCCCCCTGCCATGCCCAGGGTTGCCCTGGCAACTATTGCTGGCCCCCAAAAACGAAAGTGGGCGGGTCCAGGCGCCCTTAAGCCCCCTGCCATGCCCAGGGTTGCCCTGGCAACTGTTGCTGGCCCCCAAAGCGGAAGTGGGCGGGTACTGGCCCCCTTAAGCCCCCTGCCATGCCCAATGTTGCCCTGGCAACTGTTGCTGGCCCCCAAAGCGGAAGTGGGCGGGTCCTGGCCCCCTTAAGCCCCCTGCCTTGCCCAGGGTTGCCCTGGCAACTGTTGCTGGCCCCCAAAGCGGAAGTGGGCGGGTCGTGGCCCCCTTAAGCCCCCTGCCATGCCCAGGGTTGCCCTGGCAACTGTTGCTGGCCCCCAAAGCGGAAGTGGGCGGGTCCTGGCGCCCTTAAGCCCCCTGCCATGCCCAGGGTTGCCCTGGCAACTGTTGCTGGTCCCCAAAGCGGAAGTGGGCGGGTCCAGGCCCCCTTAAGCCCCCTGCCATGCCCAGGGTTGCCCTGGCAACTGTTGCTCTCCCCCAAAGCGGAAGTGGGCGGGTCCAGGCCCCCTTAAGCCCCATGCCATGCCCAGGGTTGCCCTGGCAACTGTTGTTGGCCCCCAAAGCGGAAGTGGGCGGGTCCTGGCGCCCTTAAGCCCCATGCCATGCCCAGGGTTGCCCTGGCAACTGTTGCTGGCCCCCAAAGCGGAAGTGGGCGGGTCCAGGCCCCCTTAAGCCCCCTGCCATGCCCAGGGTTGCCCTGGCAACTGTTGCTGGCCCCCAAAGCGGAAGTGGGCGGGTCCAGGCCCCCTTAAGCCCCCTGCCATGCCCAGGGTTGCCCTGGCAACTGTTGCTGGCCCCCAAAGCGGAAGTGGGCGGGTCCAGGCCCCCTTAAGCCCCCTGCCATGCCCAGGGTTGCCCTGGCAACTGTTGCTGGCCCCCAAAGCGGAAGTGGGCGGGTCCTGGCCCCCTTAAGCCCCCTGCCTTGCCCAGGGTTGCCCTGGCAACTGTTGCTGGCCCCCAAAGCGGAAGTGGGCGGGTCCTGGCCCCCTTAAGCCCCCTGCCATGCCCAGGGTTGCCCTGGCAACTGTTGCTGGCCCCAAAAGCGGAAGTGGGCGGGTCCTGGCGCCCTTAAGCCCCCTGCCATGCCCAGGGTTGCCCTGGCAACTGTTGCTGGCCCCCAAAGCGGAAGTGGGCGGGTCCAGGCCCCCTTAAGCCCCCTGCCATGCCCAGGGTTGCCCTGGCAACTGTTGCTGGCCCCCAAAGCGGAAGTGGGCGGGTCCTGGCGCCCTTAAGCCCCCTGCCATGCCCAGGGTTGCCCTGGCAACTGTTGCTGGCCCCCAAAGCGGAAGTGGGCGGGTCCTGGCGCCCTTAAGCCCCCTGCCATGCCCAGGGTTGCCCTGGCAACTGTTGCTGGCCCCCAAAGCTGAAGTGGGCGGGTCGTGGCCCCCTTAAGCCCCCTGCCATGCCCATGGTTGCCCTGGCAACTGTTTCTGGCCCATTAAAGCGGAAGTGGGCGGGTCCAGGCCCCCTTAAGCCCCCTGCCATGCCCAGGGTTGCCCTGGCAACTGTTGCTGGCCCCCAAAGCGGAAGTGGGCGGGTCCTGGCGCCCTTAAGCCCCCTGCCATGCCCAGGGTTGCCCTGGCAACTGTTGCTGGCCCCCAAAGCGGAAGTGGGCGGGTCCTGGCCCCCTTAAGCCCCCTGCCATGCCCAGGGTTGCCATGGCAACTGCTGCTGGCCCCCAAAGCGGAAGTGGGCGGGTCCTGGCCCCCTTAAGCCCCCTGCCATGCCCAGGGTTGCCCTGGCAATTGTTGCTGGCCCCCAAAGCGGAAGTGGGCGGGTCCTGGCCCCCTTAAGCCCCCTGCCATGCCCAGGGTAGCCCTGGCAACTGTTGCTGGCCCCCAAAGCGGAAGTGGGCGGGTCCAGGCCCCCCTTAAGCCCCCTGCCATGCCCAGGGTTGCCCTGGCAATTGTTGCTGGCCCCCAAAGCGGAAGTGGGCGGGTGCAGGCGCCCTTAAGCCCCCTGCCATGCCCAGGGTTGCCCTGGCAACTGTTGCTGGCCCCCAAAGCGGAAGTGGGCGGGTCCTGGCCCACTTAAGCCCCCTGCCATGCCCAGGGTTGCCCTGGCAACTGTTGCTGGCCCCCAAAGCGGAAGTGGGCGGGTCCTGGCGCCCTTAAGCCCCCTGCCATGCCCAGGGTTGCCCTGGCAACTGTTGCTGGCCCCCAAAGCGGAAGTGGGCGGGTCCTGGCGCCCTTAAGCCCCCTGCCATGCACAGGGTTGCCCTGGCAAATGTTGCTGGCCCCCAAAGCGGAAGTGGGCGGGTCCAGGCCCCCTTAAGCCCCCTGCCATGCCCAGGGTTGCCCTGGCAACTGTAGCTGGCGCCCAAAGCGGAAGTGGGCGGGTCCAGGCCCCCTTAAGCCCCCTGCCATGCCCATGGTTGCCCTTGCAACTGTTGCTGGCCCCCAAAGCGGAAGTGGGCGGGTCCAGGCCCCCTTAAGCCCCCTGCCATGCCCAGGGTTGCCCTGGCAAATGTTGCTGGCCCCCAAAGCGGAAGTGGGCAGGTCCTGGCCCTCTTAAGCCCCCTGCCATGCCCAATGTTGCCCTGGCAACTGTTGCTGGCCCCCAAAGCGGAAGTGGGCGGGTCCTGGCCCCCTTAAGCCCCCTGCCATGCCCAGGGTTGCCCTGGCAACTGTTGCTGGCCCCCAAAGCGGAAGTGGGCGGGTCCAGGCCCCCTTAAGCCCCCTGTCATGCCCAGGGTTGCCCTGGCAACTGTTGCTGGCCCCTAAAGCGGAAGTGGGCGGGTCCTGGCCCCCTTAAGCCCCCTGCCATGCCCAGGGTTGCCCTGGCAACTGTTGCTGGCCCCCAAAGCGGAAGTGGGCGGGTCCTGGCGCCCTTAAGCCCCCTGCCATGCCGAGGGTTGCCCTGGCAACTGTTGCTGGCCCCCAAAGCGGAAGTGGGCGGGTCCTGGCGCCCGTAAGCCCCCTGCCATGCCAAGGGTTGCCCTGGCAACTGTTGCTGGCCCCCAAAGCGGAAGTGGGCGGGTCCTGGCGCCCTCCAGCCCCCTGCCATGCCCAGGGTTGCCCTGGCAACTGTTTCTGGCCCCCAAAGCGGAAGTGGGCGGGTCCTGGCGCCCTTAAGCCCCCTGCCATGCCCAGGGTTGCCCTGGCAACTGTTGCTGGCCCCCAAAGCGGAAGTGGGCGGGTCCTGGCCCCATTAAGCCCCCTGCCATGCCCAGGGTAGCCCTGGCAACTGTTGCTGGCCCCCAAAGCGGAAGTGGGCGGGTCCAGGCCCCCCTTAAGCCCCCTGCCATGCCCAGGGTTGCCCTGGAAACTGTTGCTGGCCCCGAAAGCGGAAGTGGGCGGGTGCAGGCGCCCTTAAGCCCCCTGCCATGCCCAGGGTTGCCCTGGCAACTGTTGCTGCTCCCCAAAGCGGAAGTGGGCGGGTCCAGGCCCCCTTAAGCCCCCTGCCATGCCCAGGGTAGCCCTGGCAACTGTTGCTGGCCCCCAAAGCGGAAGTGGGTGGGTCCAGGCCCCCTTAAGCCCCCTGCCATGCCCATGGTTGCCCTGGCAACTGTTTCTGGCCCCCAAAAACGGAAGTGGGCGGGTCCAGGCGCCCTTAAGCCCCCTGCCATGCCCAGGGTTGCCCTGGCAACTGTTGCTGGCCCCCAAAGCGGAAGTGGGCGGGTCCTGGCCCCCTTAAGCCCCCTGCCATGCCCAATGTTGCCCTGGCAACTGTTGCTGGCCCCCAAAGCGGAAGTGGGCGGGTCGTGGCCCCCTTAAGCCCCCTGCCATGCCCAGGGTTGCCCTGGCAACTGTTGCTGGCCCCCAAAGCGGAAGTGGGCGGGTCCTGGCGCCCTTAAGCCCCCTGCCATGCCCAGGGTTGCCCTGGCAACTGTTGCTGGCCCCCAAAGCGGAAGTGGGCGGGTCCTGGCGCCCTTAAGCCCCCTGCCATGCCCAGGGTTGCCCTGGCAACTGTTGCTGGCCCCCAAAGCGGAAGTGGGCGGGTCCTGGCGCCCTTAAGCCCCCTGCCATGCCCAGGGTTGCCCTGGCAACTGTTGCTGGCCCCCAAAGCGGAAGTGGGTGGGTCCAGGCCCCCTTAAGCCCCCTGCCATGCCCATGGTTGCCCTGGCAACTGTTGCTGGCCCCCAAAGCGGAAGTGGGCGGGTCCAGGCGCCCTTAAGCCCCCTACCATGCCCAGGGTTGCCCTGGCAACTATTGCTGGCCCCCAAAAACGGAAGTGGGCGGGTCCAGGCGCCCTTAAGCCCCCTGCCATGCCCAGGGTTGCCCTGGCAACTGTTGCTGGCCCCCAAAGCGGAAGTGGGCGGGTCCTGGCCCCCTTAAGCCCCCTGCCTTGCCCAGGGTTGCCCTGGCAACTGTTGCTGGCCCCCAAAGCGGAAGTGGGCGGATCGTGGCCCCCTTAAGCCCCCTGCCATGCCCAGGGTTGCCCTGGCAACTGTTGCTGGCCCCCAAAGCGGAAGTGGGCGGGTCCTGGCGCCCTTAAGCCCCCTGCCATGCCCAGGGTTGCCCTGGCAACTGTTGCTGGCCCCCAAAGCGGAAGTGGGCGGGTCCTGGCGCCCTTAAGCCCCCTGCCATGCCCAGGGTTGCCATGGCAACTGTTGCTGGCCCCCAAAGCGGAAGTGGGCGGGTCGTGGCCCCCTTAAGCCCCCTGCCATGCCCATGGTTGCCCTGGCAACTGTTTCTGGCCCCCAAAGCGGAAGTGGGCGGGTCCAGGCCCCCTTAAGCCCCCTGCCATGCCCAGGGTTGCCCTGGCAATTGTTGCTGGCCCCCAAAGCGGAAGTGGGCGGGTGCAGGCGCCCTTAAGCCCCCTGCCATGCCCAGGGTTGCCCTGGCAACTGTTGCTGGCCCCCAAAGCGGAAGTGGGTGGGGCCTGGCCCCCTTTAGCCCCCTGCCTTGCCCAGGGTTGCCCTGGCAACTGTTGCTGGCCCCCAAAGCGGAAGTGGGCGGGTCCTGGCGCCCTCCAGCCCCCTGCCATGCCCAGGGTTGCCCTGGCAACTGTTGCTGGCCCCCAAAGCGGAAGTGGGTGGGTCCAGGCCCCCTTAAGCCCCCTGCCATGCCCAGGGTAGCCCTGGCAACTGTTGCTGGCCCCCAAAGCGGAAGTGGGTGGGTCCAGGCCCCCTTAAGCCCCCTGCCATGCCCATGGTTGCCCTGGCAACTGTTGCTGGCCCCCAAAGCGGAAGTGGGCGGGTCCAGGCGCCCTTAAGCCCCCTACCATGCCCAGGGTTGCCCTGGCAACTATTGCTGGCCCCCAAAAACGGAAGTGGGCGGGTCCAGGCGCCCTTAAGCCCCCTGCCATGCCCAGGGTTGCCCTGGCAACTGTTGCTGGCCCCCAAAGCGGAAGTGGGCGGGTCCTGGCCCCCTTAAGCCCCCTGCCATGCCCAATGTTGCCCTGGCAACTGTTGCTGGCCCCCAAAGCGGAAGTGGGCGGGTCCTGGCGCCCTTAAGCCCCCTGCCATGCCCAGGGTTTCCCTGGCAACTGTTGCTGGCCCCCAAAGCGGAAGTGGGCGGGTGCAGGCGCCCTTAAGCCCCCTGCCATGCCCAGGGTTGCCCTGGCAACTGTTGCTGGCCCCCAAAGCGGAAGTGGGCGGGTCCAGGCCCACTTAAGCCCCCTGCCATGCCCAGGGTAGCCCTGGCAACTGTTGCTGGCCCCCAAAGCGGAAGTGGGCGGGTCCAGGCCCCCTTAAGCCCCCTGCCATGCCCATGGTTGCCCTTGCAACTGTTGCTGGCCCCCAAAGCGGAAGTGGGCGGGTCCAGGCCCCCTTAAGCCCCCTGCCATGCCCAGGGTTGCCCTGGCAAATGTTGCTGGCCCCCAAAGCGGAAGTGGGCAGGTCCTGGCCCTCTTAAGCCCCCTGCCATGCCCAATGTTGCCCTGGCAACTGTTGCTGGCCCCCAAAGCGGAAGTGGGCGGGTCCTGGCCCACTTAAGCCCCCTGCCATGCCCAGGGTTGCCCTGGCAACTGTTGCTGGCCCCCAAAGCGGAAGTGGGCGGGTCCAGGCCCCCTTAAGCCCCCTGCCATGCCCAGGGTTGCCCTGGCAACTGTTGCTGGCCCCCAAAGCGGAAGTGGGCGGGTCCAGGCCCCCTTAAGCCCCCTGCCATGCCCAGGGTTGCCCTGGCAACTGTTGCTGGCCCCCAAAGCGGAAGTGGGCGGGTCCTGGTCCCCTTAAGCCCCCTGCCATGCCCAGGGTTGCCCTGGCAACTGTTGCTGGCCCCCAAAGCGGAAGTGGGCGGGTCCTGGCGCCCTTAAGCCCCCTGCCATGCCCAGGGTTGCCCTGGCAACTGTTGCTGGCCCCCAAAGCGGAAGTGGGCGGGTCCTGGCGCCCTCCAATACCCTGCCATGCCCAGGGTTGCCCTGGCAACTGTTGCTGGCCCCCAAAGCGGAAGTGGGCGGGTCCTGGCGCCCTTAAGCCCCCTGCCATGCCCAGGGTTGCCCTGGCAACTGTTGCTGGCCCCCAAAGCGGAAGTGGGCGGGTCCAGGCGCCATTAAGCCCCCTGCCATGCCCAGTGTTGCCCTGGCAACTGTTGCTGGCCCCCAAAGCGGAAGTGGGTGGGGCCTGGCCCCCTTTAGCCCCCTGCCTTGCCCAGGGTTGCCCTGGCAACTGTTGCTGGCCCCCAAAGCGGAAGTGGGCGGGTCCTGGCCCCCTTAAGCCCCCTGCCATGCCCAATGTTGCCCTGGCAACTGTTGCTGGCCCCCAAAGTGGAAGTGGGCGGGTCCTGGCCCCCTTAAGCCCCCTGCCATGCCCAGGGTAGCCCTGGCAACTGTTGCTGGCCCCCAAAGCGGAAGTGGGCGGGTCCAGGCCCCCCTTAAGCCCCCTGCCATGCCCAGGGTTGCCCTGGCAATTGTTGCTGGCCCCCAAAGCGGAAGTGGGCGGGTGCAGGCGCCCTTAAGCCCCCTGCCATGCCCAGGGTTGCCCTGGCAACTGTTGCTGGCCCCCAAAGCGGAAGTGGGCGGGTCCTGGCCCACTTAAGCCCCCTGCCATGCCCAGGGTTGCCCTGGCAACTGTTGCTGGCCCCCAAAGCGGAAGTGGGCGGGTCCTGGCGCCCTTAAGCCCCCTGCCATGCCCAGGGTTGCCCTGGCAACTGTTGCTGGCCCCCAAAGCGGAAGTGGGCGGGTCCTGGCGCCCTTAAGCCCCCTGCCATGCACAGGGTTGCCCTGGCAAATGTTGCTGGCCCCCAAAGCGGAAGTGGGCGGGTCCAGGCCCCCTTAAGCCCCCTGCCATGCCCAGGGTTGCCCTGGCAACTGTAGCTGGCGCCCAAAGCGGAAGTGGGCGGGTCCAGGCCCCCTTAAGCCCCCTGCCATGCCCATGGTTGCCCTTGCAACTGTTGCTGGCCCCCAAAGCGGAAGTGGGCGGGTCCAGGCCCCCTTAAGCCCCCTGCCATGCCCAGGGTTGCCCTGGCAAATGTTGCTGGCCCCCAAAGCGGAAGTGGGCAGGTCCTGGCCCTCTTAAGCCCCCTGCCATGCCCAATGTTGCCCTGGCAACTGTTGCTGGCCCCCAAAGCGGAAGTGGGCGGGTCCTGGCCCCCTTAAGCCCCCTGCCATGCCCAGGGTTGCCCTGGCAACTGTTGCTGGCCCCCAAAGCGGAAGTGGGCGGGTCCAGGCCCCCTTAAGCCCCCTGTCATGCCCAGGGTTGCCCTGGCAACTGTTGCTGGCCCCTAAAGCGGAAGTGGGCGGGTCCTGGCCCCCTTAAGCCCCCTGCCATTCCCAGGGTTGCCCTGGCAACTGTTGCTGGCCCCCAAAGCGGAAGTGGGCGGGTCCTGGCGCCCTTAAGCCCCCTGCCATGCCGAGGGTTGCCCTGGCAACTGTTGCTGGCCCCCAAAGCGGAAGTGGGCGGGTCCTGGCGCCCGTAAGCCCCCTGCCATGCCAAGGGTTGCCCTGGCAACTGTTGCTGGCCCCCAAAGCGGAAGTGGGCGGGTCCTGGCGCCCTCCAGCCCCCTGCCATGCCCAGGGTTGCCCTGGCAACTGTTTCTGGCCCCCAAAGCGGAAGTGGGCGGGTCCTGGCGCCCTTAAGCCCCCTGCCATGCCCAGGGTTGCCCTGGCAACTGTTGCTGGCCCCCAAAGCGGAAGTGGGCGGGTCCTGGCGCCCTTAAGCCCCCTGCCATGCCCAGGGTTGCCCTGGCAACTGTTGCTGGCCCCCAAAGCGGAAGTGGGCGGGTCCAGGCGCCATTAAGCCCCCTGCCATGCCCAGTGTTGCCCTGGCAACTGTTGCTGGCCCCCAAAGCGGAAGTGGGTGGGGCCTGGCCCCCTTTAGCCCCCTGCCTTGCCCAGGGTTGCCCTGGCAACTGTTGCTGGCCCCCAAAGCGGAAGTGGGCGGGTCCTGGCCCCCTTAAGCCCCCTGCCATGCCCAATGTTGCCCTGGCAACTGTTGCTGGCCCCCAAAGCGGAAGTGGGCGGGTCCTGGCCCCATTAAGCCCCCTGCCATGCCCAGGGTAGCCCTGGCAACTGTTGCTGGCCCCCAAAGCGGAAGTGGGCGGGTCCAGGCCCCCCTTAAGCCCCCTGCCATGCCCAGGGTTGCCCTGGAAACTGTTGCTGGCCCCGAAAGCGGAAGTGGGCGGGTGCAGGCGCCCTTAAGCCCCCTGCCATGCCCAGGGTTGCCCTGGCAACTGTTGCTGCTCCCCAAAGCGGAAGTGGGCGGGTCCAGGCCCCCTTAAGCCCCCTGCCATGCCCAGGGTAGCCCTGGCAACTGTTGCTGGCCCCCAAAGCGGAAGTGGGTGGGTCCAGGCCCCCTTAAGCCCCCTGCCATGCCCATGGTTGCCCTGGCAACTGTTTCTGGCCCCCAAAAACGGAAGTGGGCGGGTCCAGGCGCCCTTAAGCCCCCTGCCATGCCCAGGGTTGCCCTGGCAACTGTTGCTGGCCCCCAAAGCGGAAGTGGGCGGGTCCTGGCCCCCTAAGCCCCCTGCCATGCCCAATGTTGCCCTGGCAACTGTTGCTGGCCCCCAAAGCGGAAGTGGGCGGGTCGTGGCCCCCTTAAGCCCCCTGCCATGCCCAGGGTTGCCCTGGCAACTGTTGCTGGCCCCCAAAGCGGAAGTGGGCGGGTCCTGGCGCCCTTAAGCCCCCTGCCATGCCCAGGGTTGCCCTGGCAACTGTTGCTGGCCCCCAAAGCGGAAGTGGGCGGGTCCTGGCGCCCTTAAGCCCCCTGCCATGCCCAGGGTTGCCCTGGCAACTGTTGCTGGCCCCCAAAGCGGAAGTGGGCGGGTCCTGGCGCCCTTAAGCCCCCTGCCATGCCCAGGGTTGCCCTGGCAACTATTGCTGGCCCCCAAAAACGGAAGTGGGCGGGTCCAGGCGCCCTTAAGCCCCCTACCATGCCCAGGGTTGCCCTGGCAACTATTGCTGGCCCCCAAAAACGGAAGTGGGCGGGTCCAGGCGCCCTTAAGCCCCCTGCCATGCCCAGGGTTGCCCTGGCAACTGTTGCTGGCCCCCAAAGCGGAAGTGGGCGGGTCCTGGCCCCCTTAAGCCCCCTGCCTTGCCCAGGGTTGCCCTGGCAACTGTTGCTGGCCCCCAAAGCGGAAGTGGGCGGGTCGTGGCCCCCTTAAGCCCCCTGCCATGCCCAGGGTTGCCCTGGCAACTGTTGCTGGCCCCCAAAGCGGAAGTGGGCGGGTCCTGGCGCCCTTAAGCCCCCTGCCATGCCCAGGGTTGCCCTGGCAACTGTTGCTGGCCCCCAAAGCGGAAGTGGGCGGGTCCTGGCGCCCTTAAGCCCCCTGCCATGCCCAGGGTTGCCATGGCAACTGTTGCTGGCCCCCAAAGCGGAAGTGGGCGGGTCGTGGCCCCCTTAAGCCCCCTGCCATGCCCATGGTTGCCCTGGCAACTGTTTCTGGCCCCCAAAGCGGAAGTGGGCGGGTCCAGGCCCCCTTAAGCCCCCTGCCATGCCCAGGGTTGCCCTGGCAATTGTTGCTGGCCCCCAAAGCGGAAGTGGGCGGGTGCAGGCGCCCTTAAGCCCCCTGCCATGCCCAGGGTTGCCCTGGCAACTGTTGCTGGCCCCCAAAGCGGAAGTGGGTGGGGCCTGGCCCCCTTTAGCCCCCTGCCATGCCCAGGGTTGCCCTGGCAACTGTTGCTGGCCCCCAAAGCGGAAGTGGGCGGGTCCTGGCGCCCTTAAGCCCCCTGCCATGCCCAGGGTTGCCCTGGCAACTGTTGCTGGCCCCCAAAGCGGAAGTGGGCGGGTCCTGGCGCCCTTAAGCCCCCTGCCATGCCCAGGGTTGCCCTGGCAACTGTTGCTGGCCCCCAAAGCGGAAGTGGGCGGGTCCTGGCGCCCTTAAGCCCCCTGCCATGCCCAGGGTTGCCCTGGCAACTGTTGCTGGCCCCCAAAGCGGAAGTGGGTGGGTCCAGGCCCCCTTAAGCCCCCTGCCATGCCCATGGTTGCCCTGGCAACTGTTGCTGGCCCCCAAAGCGGAAGTGGGCGGGTCCTGGCGCCCTTAAGCCCCCTGCCATGCCCAGGGTTGCCATGGCAACTGTTGCTGGCCCCCAAAGCGGAAGTGGGCGGGTCGTGGCCCCCTTAAGCCCCCTGCCATGCCCATGGTTGCCCTGGCAACTGTTTCTGGCCCCCAAAGCGGAAGTGGGCGGGTCCAGGCCCCCTTAAGCCCCCTGCCATGCCCAGGGTTGCCCTGGCAATTGTTGCTGGCCCCCAAAGCGGAAGTGGGCGGGTGCAGGCGCCCTTAAGCCCCCTGCCATGCCCAGGGTTGCCCTGGCAACTGTTGCTGGCCCCCAAAGCGGAAGTGGGTGGGGCCTGGCCCCCTTTAGCCCCCTGCCATGCCCAGGGTTGCCCTGGCAACTGTTGCTGGCCCCCAAAGCGGAAGTGGGCGGGTCCTGGCGCCCTTAAGCCCCCTGCCATGCCCAGGGTTGCCCTGGCAACTGTTGCTGGCCCCCAAAGCGGAAGTGGGCGGGTCCTGGCGCCCTTAAGCCCCCTGCCATGCCCAGGGTTGCCCTGGCAACTGTTGCTGGCCCCCAAAGCGGAAGTGGGCGGGTCCTGGCGCCCTTAAGCCCCCTGCCATGCCCAGGGTTGCCCTGGCAACTGTTGCTGGCCCCCAAAGCGGAAGTGGGTGGGTCCAGGCCCCCTTAAGCCCCCTGCCATGCCCATGGTTGCCCTGGCAACTGTTGCTGGCCCCCAAAGCGGAAGTGGGCGGGTCCAGGCGCCCTTAAGCCCCCTACCATGCCCAGGGTTGCCCTGGCAACTATTGCTGGCCCCCAAAAACGGAAGTGGGCGGGTCCAGGCGCCCTTAAGCCCCCTGCCATGCCCAGGGTTGCCCTGGCAACTGTTGCTGGCCCCCAAAGCGGAAGTGGGCGGGTCCTGGCCCCCTTAAGCCCCCTGCCTTGCCCAGGGTTGCCCTGGCAACTGTTGCTGGCCCCCAAAGCGGAAGTGGGCGGATCGTTGCCCCCTTAAGCCCCCTGCCATGCCCAGGGTTGCCCTGGCAACTGTTGCTGGCCCCCAAAGCGGAAGTGGGCGGGTCCTGGCGCCCTTAAGCCCCCTGCCATGCCCAGGGTTGCCCTGGCAACTGTTGCTGGCCCCCAAAGCGGAAGTGGGCGGGTCCTGGCGCCCTTAAGCCCCCTGCCATGCCCAGGGTTGCCATGGCAACTGTTGCTGGCCCCCAAAGCGGAAGTGGGCGGGTCGTGGCCCCCTTAAGCCCCCTGCCATGCCCATGGTTGCCCTGGCAACTGTTTCTGGCCCCCAAAGCGGAAGTGGGCGGGTCCAGGCCCCCTTAAGCCCCCTGCCATGCCCAGGGTTGCCCTGGCAATTGTTGCTGGCCCCCAAAGCGGAAGTGGGCGGGTGCAGGCGCCCTTAAGCCCCCTGCCATGCCCAGGGTTGCCCTGGCAACTGTTGCTGGCCCCCAAAGCGGAAGTGGGTGGGGCCTGGCCCCCTTTAGCCCCCTGCCTTGCCCAGGGTTGCCCTGGCAACTGTTGCTGGCCCCCAAAGCGGAAGTGGGCGGGTCCTGGCGCCCTCCAGCCCCCTGCCATGCCCAGGGTTGCCCTGGCAACTGTTGCTGGCCCCCAAAGCGGAAGTGGGTGGGTCCAGGCCCCCTTAAGCCCCCTGCCATGCCCAGGGTAGCCCTGGCAACTGTTGCTGGCCCCCAAAGCGGAAGTGGGTGGGTCCAGGCCCCCTTAAGCCCCCTGCCATGCCCATGGTTGCCCTGGCAACTGTTGCTGGCCCCCAAAGCGGAAGTGGGCGGGTCCAGGCGCCCTTAAGCCCCCTACCATGCCCAGGGTTGCCCTGGCAACTATTGCTGGCCCCCAAAAACGGAAGTGGGCGGGTCCAGGCGCCCTTAAGCCCCCTGCCATGCCCAGGGTTGCCCTGGCAACTGTTGCTGGCCCCCAAAGCGGAAGTGGGCGGGTCCTGGCCCCCTTAAGCCCCCTGCCATGCCCAATGTTGCCCTGGCAACTGTTGCTGGCCCCCAAAGCGGAAGTGGGCGGGTCCTGGCGCCCTTAAGCCCCCTGCCATGCCCAGGGTTTCCCTGGCAACTGTTGCTGGCCCCCAAAGCGGAAGTGGGCGGGTGCAGGCGCCCTTAAGCCCCCTGCCATGCCCAGGGTTGCCCTGGCAACTGTTGCTGGCCCCCAAAGCGGAAGTGGGCGGGTCCAGGCCCACTTAAGCCCCCTGCCATGCCCAGGGTAGCCCTGGCAACTGTTGCTGGCCCCCAAAGCGGAAGTGGGCGGGTCCAGGCCCCCTTAAGCCCCCTGCCATGCCCATGGTTGCCCTTGCAACTGTTGCTGGCCCCCAAAGCGGAAGTGGGCGGGTCCAGGCCCCCTTAAGCCCCCTGCCATGCCCAGGGTTGCCCTGGCAAATGTTGCTGGCCCCCAAAGCGGAAGTGGGCAGGTCCTGGCCCTCTTAAGCCCCCTGCCATGCCCAATGTTGCCCTGGCAACTGTTGCTGGCCCCCAAAGCGGAAGTGGGCGGGTCCTGGCCCCCTTAAGCCCCCTGCCATGCCCAGGGTTGCCCTGGCAACTGTTGCTGGCCCCCAAAGCGGAAGTGGGCGGGTCCAGGCCCCCTTAAGCCCCCTGCCATGCCCAGGGTTGCCCTGGCAACTGTTGCTGGCCCCCAAAGCGGAAGTGGGCGGGTCCAGGCCCCCTTAAGCCCCCTGCCATGCCCAGGGTTGCCCTGGCAACTGTTGCTGGCCCCCAAAGCGGAAGTGGGCGGGTCCTGGTCCCCTTAAGCCCCCTGCCATGCCCAGGGTTGCCCTGGCAACTGTTGCTGGCCCCCAAAGCGGAAGTGGGCGGGTCCTGGCGCCCTTAAGCCCCCTGCCATGCCCAGGGTTGCCCTGGCAACTGTTGCTGGCCCCCAAAGCGGAAGTGGGCGGGTCCTGGCGCCCTCCAATACCCTGCCATGCCCAGGGTTGCCCTGGCAACTGTTGCTGGCCCCCAAAGCGGAAGTGGGCGGGTCCTGGCGCCCTTAAGCCCCCTGCCATGCCCAGGGTTGCCCTGGCAACTGTTGCTGGCCCCCAAAGCGGAAGTGGGCGGGTCCAGGCGCCATTAAGCCCCCTGCCATGCCCAGTGTTGCCCTGGCAACTGTTGCTGGCCCCCAAAGCGGAAGTGGGTGGGGCCTGGCCCCCTTTAGCCCCCTGCCTTGCCCAGGGTTGCCCTGGCAACTGTTGCTGGCCCCCAAAGCGGAAGTGGGCGGGTCCTGGCCCCCTTAAGCCCCCTGCCATGCCCAATGTTGCCCTGGCAACTGTTGCTGGCCCCCAAAGTGGAAGTGGGCGGGTCCTGGCCCCCTTAAGCCCCCCTGCCATGCCCAGGGTAGCCCTGGCAACTGTTGCTGGCCCCCAAAGCGGAAGTGGGCGGGTCCAGGCCCCCCTTAAGCCCCCTGCCATGCCCAGGGTTGCCCTGGCAATTGTTGCTGGCCCCCAAAGCGGAAGTGGGCGGGTGCAGGCGCCCTTAAGCCCCCTGCCATGCCCATGGTTGCCCTGGCAACTGTTGCTGGCCCCCAAAGCGGAAGTGGGCGGGTCCTGGCCCACTTAAGCCCCCTGCCATGCCCAGGGTTGCCCTGGCAACTGTTGCTGGCCCCCAAAGCGGAAGTGGGCGGGTCCTGGCGCCCTTAAGCCCCCTGCCATGCCCAGGGTTGCCCTGGCAACTGTTGCTGGCCCCCAAAGCGGAAGTGGGCGGGTCCTGGCGCCCTTAAGCCCCCTGCCATGCACAGGGTTGCCCTGGCAAATGTTGCTGGCCCCCAAAGCGGAAGTGGGCGGGTCCAGGCCCCCTTAAGCCCCCTGCCATGCCCAGGGTTGCCCTGGCAACTGTAGCTGGCGCCCAAAGCGGAAGTGGGCGGGTCCAGGCCCCCTTAAGCCCCCTGCCATGCCCATGGTTGCCCTTGCAACTGTTGCTGGCCCCCAAAGCGGAAGTGGGCGGGTCCAGGCCCCCTTAAGCCCCCTGCCATGCCCAGGGTTGCCCTGGCAAATGTTGCTGGCCCCCAAAGCGGAAGTGGGCAGGTCCTGGCCCTCTTAAGCCCCCTGCCATGCCCAATGTTGCCCTGGCAACTGTTGCTGGCCCCCAAAGCGGAAGTGGGCGGGTCCTGGCCCCCTTAAGCCCCCTGCCATGCCCAGGGTTGCCCTGGCAACTGTTGCTGGCCCCCAAAGCGGAAGTGGGCGGGTCCAGGCCCCCTTAAGCCCCCTGTCATGCCCAGGGTTGCGCTGGCAACTGTTGCTGGCCCCTAAAGCGGAAGTGGGCGGGTCCTGGCCCCCTTAAGCCCCCTGCCATTCCCAGGGTTGCCCTGGCAACTGTTGCTGGCCCCCAAAGCGGAAGTGGGCGGGTCCTGGCGCCCTTAAGCCCCCTGCCATGCCGAGGGTTGCCCTGGCAACTGTTGCTGGCCCCCAAAGCGGAAGTGGGCGGGTCCTGGCGCCCGTAAGCCCCCTGCCATGCCAAGGGTTGCCCTGGCAACTGTTGCTGGCCCCCAAAGCGGAAGTGGGCGGGTCCTGGCGCCCTCCAGCCCCCTGCCATGCCCAGGGTTGCCCTGGCAACTGTTTCTGGCCCCCAAAGCGGAAGTGGGCGGGTCCTGGCGCCCTTAAGCCCCCTGCCATGCCCAGGGTTGCCCTGGCAACTGTTGCTGGCCCCCAAAGCGGAAGTGGGCGGGTCCTGGCGCCCTTAAGCCCCCTGCCATGCCCAGGGTTGCCCTGGCAACTGTTGCTGGCCCCCAAAGCGGAAGTGGGCGGGTCCAGGCGCCATTAAGCCCCCTGCCATGCCCAGTGTTGCCCTGGCAACTGTTGCTGGCCCCCAAAGCGGAAGTGGGTGGGGCCTGGCCCCCTTTAGCCCCCTGCCTTGCCCAGGGTTGCCCTGGCAACTGTTGCTGGCCCCCAAAGCGGAAGTGGGCGGGTCCTGGCCCCCTTAAGCCCCCTGCCATGCCCAATGTTGCCCTGGCAACTGTTGCTGGCCCCCAAAGCGGAAGTGGGCGGGTCCTGGCCCCATTAAGCCCCCTGCCATGCCCAGGGTAGCCCTGGCAACTGTTGCTGGCCCCCAAAGCGGAAGTGGGCGGGTCCAGGCCCCCCTTAAGCCCCCTGCCATGCCCAGGGTTGCCCTGGAAACTGTTGCTGGCCCCGAAAGCGGAAGTGGGCGGGTGCAGGCGCCCTTAAGCCCCCTGCCATGCCCAGGGTTGCCCTGGCAACTGTTGCTGCTCCCCAAAGCGGAAGTGGGCGGGTCCAGGCCCCCTTAAGCCCCCTGCCATGCCCAGGGTAGCCCTGGCAACTGTTGCTGGCCCCCAAAGCGGAAGTGGGTGGGTCCAGGCCCCCTTAAGCCCCCTGCCATGCCCATGGTTGCCCTGGCAACTGTTTCTGGCCCCCAAAAACGGAAGTGGGCGGGTCCAGGCGCCCTTAAGCCCCCTGCCATGCCCAGGGTTGCCCTGGCAACTGTTGCTGGCCCCCAAAGCGGAAGTGGGCGGGTCCTGGCCCCCTAAGCCCCCTGCCATGCCCAATGTTGCCCTGGCAACTGTTGCTGGCCCCCAAAGCGGAAGTGGGCGGGTCGTGGCCCCCTTAAGCCCCCTGCCATGCCCAGGGTTGCCCTGGCAACTGTTGCTGGCCCCCAAAGCGGAAGTGGGCGGGTCCTGGCGCCCTTAAGCCCCCTGCCATGCCCAGGGTTGCCCTGGCAACTGTTGCTGGCCCCCAAAGCGGAAGTGGGCGGGTCCTGGCGCCCTTAAGCCCCCTGCCATGCCCAGGGTTGCCCTGGCAACTGTTGCTGGCCCCCAAAGCGGAAGTGGGCGGGTCCTGGCGCCCTTAAGCCCCCTGCCATGCCCAGGGTTGCCCTGGCAACTGTTGCTGGCCCCCAAAGCAGAAGTGGGTGGGTCCAGGCCCCCTTAAGCCCCCTGCCATGCCCATGGTTGCCCTGGCAACTGTTGCTGGCCCCCAAAGCGGAAGTGGGCGGGTCCAGGCGCCCTTAAGCCCCCTACCATGCCCAGGGTTGCCCTGGCAACTATTGCTGGCCCCCAAAAACGGAAGTGGGCGGGTCCAGGCGCCCTTAAGCCCCCTGCCATGCCCAGGGTTGCCCTGGCAACTGTTGCTGGCCCCCAAAGCGGAAGTGGGCGGGTCCTGGCCCCCTTAAGCCCCCTGCCTTGCCCAGGGTTGCCCTGGCAACTGTTGCTGGCCCCCAAAGCGGAAGTGGGCGGGTCGTGGCCCCCTTAAGCCCCCTGCCATGCCCAGGGTTGCCCTGGCAACTGTTGCTGGCCCCCAAAGCGGAAGTGGGCGGGTCCTGGCGCCCTTAAGCCCCCTGCCATGCCCAGGGTTGCCCTGGCAACTGTTGCTGGCCCCCAAAGCGGAAGTGGGCGGGTCCTGGCGCCCTTAAGCCCCCTGCCATGCCCAGGGTTGCCATGGCAACTGTTGCTGGCCCCCAAAGCGGAAGTGGGCGGGTCGTGGCCCCCTTAAGCCCCCTGCCATGCCCATGGTTGCCCTGGCAACTGTTTCTGGCCCCCAAAGCGGAAGTGGGCGGGTCCAGGCCCCCTTAAGCCCCCTGCCATGCCCAGGGTTGCCCTGGCAATTGTTGCTGGCCCCCAAAGCGGAAGTGGGCGGGTGCAGGCGCCCTTAAGCCCCCTGCCATGCCCAGGGTTGCCCTGGCAACTGTTGCTGGCCCCCAAAGCGGAAGTGGGTGGGGCCTGGCCCCCTTTAGCCCCCTGCCTTGCCCAGGGTTGCCCTGGCAACTGTTGCTGGCCCCCAAAGCGGAAGTGGGCGGGTCCTGGCGCCCTCCAGCCCCCTGCCATGCCCAGGGTTGCCCTGGCAACTGTTGCTGGCCCCCAAAGCGGAAGTGGGTGGGTCCAGGCCCCCTTAAGCCCCCTGCCATGCCCAGGGTAGCCCTGGCAACTGTTGCTGGCCCCCAAAGCGGAAGTGGGTGGGTCCAGGCCCCCTTAAGCCCCCTGCCATGCCCATGGTTGCCCTGGCAACTGTTGCTGGCCCCCAAAGCGGAAGTGGGCGGGTCCAGGCGCCCTTAAGCCCCCTACCATGCCCAGGGTTGCCCTAGCAACTATTGCTGGCCCCCAAAAACGGAAGTGGGCGGGTCCAGGCGCCCTTAAGCCCCCTGCCATGCCCAGGGTTGCCCTGGCAACTGTTGCTGGCCCCCAAAGCGGAAGTGGGCGGGTCCTGGCCCCCTTAAGCCCCCTGCCATGCCCAATGTTGCCCTGGCAACTGTTGCTGGCCCCCAAAGCGGAAGTGGGCGGGTCCTGGCCCCCTTAAGCCCCCTGCCTTGCCCAGGGTTGCCCTGGCAACTGTTGCTGGCCCCCAAAGCGGAAGTGGGCGGGTCGTGGCCCCCTTAAGCCCCCTGCCATGCCCAGGGTTGCCCTGGCAACTGTTGCTGGCCCCCAAAGCGGAAGTGGGCGGGTCCTGGCGCCCTTAAGCCCCCTGCCATGCCCAGGGTTGCCCTGGCAACTGTTGCTGGTCCCCAAAGCGGAAGTGGGCGGGTCCAGGCCCCCTTAAGCCCCCTGCCATGCCCAGGGTTGCCCTGGCAACTGTTGCTCTCCCCCAAAGCGGAAGTGGGCGGGTCCAGGCCCCCTTAAGCCCCATGCCATGCCCAGGGTTGCCCTGGCAACTTTTGTTGGCCCCCAAAGCGGAAGTGGGCGGGTCCTGGCGCCCTTAAGCCCCATGCCATGCCCAGGGTTGCCCTGGCAACTGTTGCTGGCCCCCAAAGCGGAAGTGGGCGGGTCCAGGCCCCCTTAAGCCCCCTGCCATGCCCAGGGTTGCCCTGGCAACTGTTGCTGGCCCCCAAAGCGGAAGTGGGCGGGTCCAGGCCCCCTTAAGCCCCCTGCCATGCCCAGGGTTGCCCTGGCAACTGTTGCTGGCCCCCAAAGCGGAAGTGGGCGGGTCCTGGCCCCCTTAAGCCCCCTGCCTTGCCCAGGGTTGCCCTGGCAACTGTTGCTGGCCCCCAAAGCGGAAGTGGGCGGGTCCTGGCCCCCTTAAGCCCCCTGCCATGCCCAGGGTTGCCCTGGCAACTGTTGCTGGCCCCAAAAGCGGAAGTGGGCGGGTCCTGGCGCCCTTAAGCCCCCTGCCATGCCCAGGGTTGCCCTGGCAACTGTTGCTGGCCCCCAAAGCGGAAGTGGGCGGGTCCAGGCCCCCTTAAGCCCCCTGCCATGCCCAGGGTTGCCCTGGCAACTGTTGCTGGCCCCCAAAGCGGAAGTGGGCGGGTCCTGGCGCCCTTAAGCCCCCTGCCATGCCCAGGGTTGCCCTGGCAACTGTTGCTGGCCCCCAAAGCGGAAGTGGGCGGGTCGTGGCCCCCTTAAGCCCCCTGCCATGCCCATGGTTGCCCTGGCAACTGTTTCTGGCCCATTAAAGCGGAAGTGGGCGGGTCCAGGCCCCCTTAAGCCCCCTGCCATGCCCAGGGTTGCCCTGGCAACTGTTGCTGGCCCCCAAAGCGGAAGTGGGCGGGTCCTGGCGCCCTTAAGCCCCCTGCCATGCCCAGGGTTGCCCTGGCAACTGTTTCTGGCCCCCAAAGCGGAAGTGGGCGGGTCCTGGCGCCCTTAAGCCCCCTGCCATGACCAGGGTTGCCCTGGCAACTGTTGCTGGCCCCCAAAGCGGAAGTGGGCGGGTCCAGGCCCCCTTAAGCCCCCTGCCATGCCCAGGGTAGCCCTGGCAACTGTTGCTGGCCCCCAAAGCGGAAGTGGGCGGGTCCAGGCCCCCTTAAGCCCCCTGCCATGCCCATGGTTGCCCTTGCAACTGTTGCTGGCCCCCAAAGCGGAAGTGGGCGGGTCCAGGCCCCCTTAAGCCCCCTGCCATGCCCATGGTTGCCCTGGCAATTGTTGCTGGCCCCCAAAGCGGAAGTGGGCGGGTCCTGGCCCCCTTAAGCCCCCTGCCATGCCCAGGGTTGCCCTGGCAACTGTTGCTGGCTCCCAAAGCGGAAGTGGGCGTGTCCAGGCCCCCTTAAGCCCCCTGCCAAGCCCAGGGTTGCCCTGGCAACTGTTGCTGGCCCCCAAAGCGGAAGTGGGCGGGTCCAGGCCCCCTTAAGCCCCCTGCCATGCCCAGGGTAGCCCTGGCAACTGTTGCTGGTCCCCAAAGCGGAAGTGGGCGGGTCCTGGCCCCCTTAAGCCCCCTGCCTTGCCCAGCGTTGCCCTGGCAACTGTTGCTGGCCCCCAAAGCGGAAGTGGGCGGGTCCTGGCCCCCTTAAGCCCCCTGCCATGCCCAGGGTTGCCCTGGCAACTGTTGCTGGCCCCCAAAGCGGAAGTGGGCGGGTCCTGGCCCCCTTAAGCCCCCCTGCCTTGCCAAGGGTAGCCCTGGCAACTGTTGCTGGACCCCAAAGCGGAAGTGGGCGGGTCCAGGCCCCCTTAAGCCCCCTGCCATGCCCATGGTTGCCCTTGCAACTGTTGCTGGCCCCCAAAGCGGAAGTGGGCGTGTCCAGGCCCCCTTAAGCCCCCTGCCAAGCCCAGGGTTGCCCTGGCAACTGTTGCTGGCCCCCAAAGCGGAAGTGGGCGGGTCCAGGCCCCCTTAAGCCCCCTGCCATGCCCAGGGTTGCCCTGGCAACTGTTGCTGGCCCCCAAAGCGGAAGTGGGCGGGTCCTGGCCCCCTTAAGCCCCCCTGCCTTGCCAAGGGTAGCCCTGGCAACTGTTGCTGGACCCCAAAGCGGAAGTGGGCGGGTCCAGGCCCCCTTAAGCCCCCTGCCATGCCCATGGTTGCCCTTGCAACTGTTGCTGGCCCCTAAAGCGGAAGTGGGCGGGTCCAGGCCCCCTTAAGCCCCCTGCCATGCCCAGGGTTGCCCTGGCAACTGTTGCTGGCCCCCAAAGCGGAAGTGGGCGGGTCCTGGCCCCCTGCCATGCCCAGGGTTGCCCTGGCAAATGTTGCTGGCCCCCAAAGCGGAAGTGGGCGGGTCCAGGCCCCCTTAAGCCCCCTGCCATGCCCAGGGTTGCCCTGGCAACTGTTGCTGGCCCCCAAAGCGGAAGTGGGCGGGTCCTGGCCCCCTTAAGCCCCCTGCCATGCCCAGGGTTGCCCTGGCAACTGTTGCTGGCCCCCAAAGCGGAAGTGGGCGGGTCCTGGCCCCCTTAAGCCCCCTGCCTTGCCCAGGGTTGCCCTGGCAACTGTTGCTGGCCCCCAAAGCGGAAGTGGGCGGGTCCTGGCCCCCTTAAGCCCCCTGCCTTGCCCAGGGTTGCCCTGGCAACTGTTGCTGGCCCCCAAAGCGGAAGTGGGCGGGTCCTGGCGCCCTTAAGCCCCCTGCCATGCCCAGGGTTGCCCTGGCAACTGTTGCTGGCCCCCAAAGCGGAAGTGGGCGGGTCCTGGCGCCCTTAAGCCCCCTGCCATGCCCAGGGTTGCCCTGGCAACTGTTGCTGGCCCCCAAAGCGGAAGTGGGCGGGTCCAGGCCCCCTTAAGCCCCCTGCCATGCCCAGGGTTGCCCTGGAAACTGTTGCTCGCCCCCAAAGCGGAAGTGGGCGGGTCCAGGCCCCCTTAAGCCCCATGCCATGCCCAGGGTTGCCCTGGCAACTGTTGCTGGCCCCCAAAGCGGAAGTGGGCGGGTCCTGGCGCCCTTAAGCCCCCTGCCATGCCCAGGGTTGCCCTGGCAACTGTTGCTGGCCCCCAAAGCGGAAGTGGGCGGGTCGTGGCCCCCTTAAGCCCCCTGCCATGCCCAGGGTTGCCCTGGCAACTATTGCTGGCCCCCAAAAACGAAAGTGGGCGGGTCCAGGCGCCCTTAAGCCCCCTGCCATGCCCAGGGTTGCCCTGGCAACTGTTGCTGGCCCCCAAAGCGGAAGTGGGCGGGTACTGGCCCCCTTAAGCCCCCTGCCATGCCCAATGTTGCCCTGGCAACTGTTGCTGGCCCCCAAAGCGGAAGTGGGCGGGTCCTGGCCCCCTTAAGCCCCCTGCCTTGCCCAGGGTTGCCCTGGCAACTGTTGCTGGCCCCCAAAGCGGAAGTGGGCGGGTCGTGGCCCCCTTAAGCCCCCTGCCATGCCCAGGGTTGCCCTGGCAACTGTTGCTGGCCCCCAAAGCGGAAGTGGGCGGGTCCTGGCGCCCTTAAGCCCCCTGCCATGCCCAGGGTTGCCCTGGCAACTGTTGCTGGTCCCCAAAGCGGAAGTGGGCGGGTCCAGGCCCCCTTAAGCCCCCTGCCATGCCCAGGGTTGCCCTGGCAACTGTTGCTGGCCCCCAAAGCGGAAGTGGGCGGGTCCAGGCCCCCTTAAGCCCCATGCCATGCCCAGGGTTGCCCTGGCAACTGTTGTTGGCCCCCAAAGCGGAAGTGGGCGGGTCCTGGCGCCCTTAAGCCCCATGCCATGCCCAGGGTTGCCCTGGCAACTGTTGCTGGCCCCCAAAGCGGAAGTGGGCGGGTCCAGGCCCCCTTAAGCCCCCTGCCATGCCCAGGGTTGCCCTGGCAACTGTTGCTGGCCCCCAAAGCGGAAGTGGGCGGGTCCAGGCCCCCTTAAGCCCCCTGCCATGCCCAGGGTTGCCCTGGCAACTGTTGCTGGCCCCCAAAGCGGAAGTGGGCGGGTCCTGGCCCCCTTAAGCCCCCTGCCTTGCCCAGGGTTGCCCTGGCAACTGTTGCTGGCCCCCAAAGCGGAAGTGGGCGGGTCCTGGCCCCCTTAAGCCCCCTGCCATGCCCAGGGTTGCCCTGGCAACTGTTGCTGGCCCCAAAAGCGGAAGTGGGCGGGTCCTGGCGCCCTTAAGCCCCCTGCCATGCCCAGGGTTGCCCTGGCAACTGTTGCTGGCCCCCAAAGCGGAAGTGGGCGGGTCCAGGCCCCCTTAAGCCCCCTGCCATGCCCAGGGTTGCCCTGGCAACTGTTGCTGGCCCCCAAAGCGGAAGTGGGCGGGTCCTGGCGCCCTTAAGCCCCCTGCCATGCCCAGGGTTGCCCTGGCAACTGTTGCTGGCCCCCAAAGCGGAAGTGGGCGGGTCCTGGCGCCCTTAAGCCCCCTGCCATGCCCAGGGTTGCCCTGGCAACTGTTGCTGGCCCCCAAAGCGGAAGTGGGCGGGTCGTGGCCCCCTTAAGCCCCCTGCCATGCCCATGGTTGCCCTGGCAACTGTTTCTGGCCCATTAAAGCGGAAGTGGGCGGGTCCAGGCCCCCTTAAGCCCCCTGCCATGCCCAGGGTTGCCCTGGCAACTGTTGCTGGCCCCCAAAGCGGAAGTGGGCGGGTCCTGGCGCCCTTAAGCCCCCTGCCATGCCCAGGGTTGCCCTGGCAACTGTTTCTGGCCCCCAAAGCGGAAGTGGGCGGGTCCTGGCGCCCTTAAGCCCCCTGCCATGACCAGGGTTGCCCTGGCAACTGTTGCTGGCCCCCAAAGCGGAAGTGGGCGGGTCCAGGCCCCCTTAAGCCCCCTGCCATGCCCAGGGTAGCCCTGGCAACTGTTGCTGGCCCCCAAAGCGGAAGTGGGCGGGTCCAGGCCCCCTTAAGCCCCCTGCCATGCCCATGGTTGCCCTTGCAACTGTTGCTGGCCCCCAAAGCGGAAGTGGGCGGGTCCAGGCCCCCTTAAGCCCCCTGCCATGCCCAGGGTTGCCCTGGCAACTGTTGCTGGCCCCCAAAGCGGAAGTGGGCGGGTCCAGGCGCCCTTAAGCCCCCTGCCATGCCCAGGATTGCCCTGGCAACTGTTGCTGGCCCCCAAAGCGGAAGTGGGCGGGTCCAGGCCCCCTTAAGCCCCCTGCCATGCCCATAGTTGCCCTGGGAATTGTTGCTGGCCCCCAAAGCGGAAGTGGGCGGGTCCTGGCCCCCTTAAGCCCACTGCCATGTCCAGGGTTGCCCTGGTAACTGTTGCTGGCCCCCAAAGCGGAAGTGGGCGTGTCCAGGCCCCCTTAAGCCCCCTGCCAAGCCCAGGGTTGCCCTGGCAACTGTTGCTGGCCCCCAAAGCGGAAGTGGGCGGGTCCAGGCCCCCTTAAGCCCCCTGCCATGCCCATGGTTGCCCTTGCAACTGTTGCTGGCCCCTAAAGCGGAAGTGGGCGGGTCCAGGCCCCCTTAAGCCCCCTGCCATGCCCAGGGTTGCCCTGGCAACTGTTGCTGGCCCCCAAAGCGGAAGTGGGCGGGTCCTGGCCCCCTGCCATGCCCAGGGTTGCCCTGGCAAATGTTGCTGGCCCCCAAAGCGGAAGTGGGCGGGTCCAGGCCCCCTTAAGCCCCCTGCCATGCCCAGGGTTGCCCTGGCAACTGTTGCTGGCCCCCAAAGCGGAAGTGGGCGGGTCCAGGCCCCCTTAAGCCCCCTGCCATGCCCAGGGTTGCCCTGGCAACTGTTGCTGGCCCCCAAAGCGGAAGTGGGCGGGTCCTGGCCCCCTTAAGCCCCCTGCCATGCCCAGGGTTGCCCTGGCAACTGTTGCTGGCCCCCAAAGCGGAAGTGGGCGGGTCCTGGCCCCCTTAAGCCCCCTGCCTTGCCCAGGGTTGCCCTGGCAACTGTTGCTGGCCCCCAAAGCGGAAGTGGGCGGGTCCTGGCCCCCTTAAGCCCCCTGCCTTGCCCAGGGTTGCCCTGGCAACTGTTGCTGGCCCCCAAAGCGGAAGTGGGCGGGTCCTGGCCCCCTTAAGCCCCCTGCCATGCCCAGGGTTGCCCTGGCAACTGTTGCTGGCCCCCAAAGCGGAAGTGGGCGGGTCCTGGCGCCCTTAAGCCCCCTGCCATGCCCAGGGTTGCCCTGGCAACTGTTGCTGGCCCCCAAAGCGGAAGTGGGCAGGTCCTGGCGCCCTTAAGCCCCCTGCCATGCCCAGGGTTGCCCTGGCAACTGTTGCTGGTCCCCAAAGCGGAAGTGGGCGGGTCCAGGCCCCCTTAAGCCCCCTGCCATGCCCAGGGTTGCCCTGGCAACTGTTGCTGGTCCCCAAAGCGGAAGTGGGCGGGTCCTGGCCCCCTTAAGCCCCCTGCCTTGCCCAGCGTTGCCCTGGCAACTGTTGCTGGCCCCCAAAGCGGAAGTGGGCGGGTCCTGGCCCCCTTAAGCCCCCTGCCATGCCCAGGGTTGCCCTGGCAACTGTTGCTGGCCCCCAAAGCGGAAGTGGGCGGGTCCTGGCCCCCTTAAGCCCCCCTGCCTTGCCAAGGGTAGCCCTGGCAACTGTTGCTGGACCCCAAAGCGGAAGTGGGCGGGTCCAGGCCCCCTTAAGCCCCCTGCCATGCCCATGGTTGCCCTTGCAACTGTTGCTGGCCCCCAAAGCGGAAGTGGGCGTGTCCAGGCCCCCTTAAGCCCCCTGCCAAGCCCAGGGTTGCCCTGGCAACTGTTGCTGGCCCCCAAAGCGGAAGTGGGCGGGTCCAGGCCCCCTTAAGCCCCCTGCCATGCCCAGGGTTGCCCTGGCAACTGTTGCTGGCCCCCAAAGCGGAAGTGGGCGGGTCCTGGCCCCCTTAAGCCCCCCTGCCTTGCCAAGGGTAGCCCTGGCAACTGTTGCTGGACCCCAAAGCGGAAGTGGGCGGGTCCAGGCCCCCTTAAGCCCCCTGCCATGCCCATGGTTGCCCTTGCAACTGTTGCTGGCCCCTAAAGCGGAAGTGGGCGGGTCCAGGCCCCCTTAAGCCCCCTGCCATGCCCAGGGTTGCCCTGGCAACTGTTGCTGGCCCCCAAAGCGGAAGTGGGCGGGTCCTGGCCCCCTGCCATGCCCAGGGTTGCCCTGGCAAATGTTGCTGGCCCCCAAAGCGGAAGTGGGCGGGTCCAGGCCCCCTTAAGCCCCCTGCCATGCCCAGGGTTGCCCTGGCAACTGTTGCTGGCCCCCAAAGCGGAAGTGGGCGGGTCCTGGCCCCCTTAAGCCCCCTGCCATGCCCAGGGTTGCCCTGGCAACTGTTGCTGGCCCCCAAAGCGGAAGTGGGCGGGTCCTGGCCCCCTTAAGCCCCCTGCCTTGCCCAGGGTTGCCCTGGCAACTGTTGCTGGCCCCCAAAGCGGAAGTGGGCGGGTCCTGGCCCCCTTAAGCCCCCTGCCTTGCCCAGGGTTGCCCTGGCAACTGTTGCTGGCCCCCAAAGCGGAAGTGGGCGGGTCCTGGCGCCCTTAAGCCCCCTGCCATGCCCAGGGTTGCCCTGGCAACTGTTGCTGGCCCCCAAAGCGGAAGTGGGCGGGTCCTGGCGCCCTTAAGCCCCCTGCCATGCCCAGGGTTGCCCTGGCAACTGTTGCTGGCCCCCAAAGCGGAAGTGGGCGGGTCCAGGCCCCCTTAAGCCCCCTGCCATGCCCAGGGTTGCCCTGGAAACTGTTGCTCGCCCCCAAAGCGGAAGTGGGCGGGTCCAGGCCCCCTTAAGCCCCATGCCATGCCCAGGGTTGCCCTGGCAACTGTTGCTGGCCCCCAAAGCGGAAGTGGGCGGGTCCTGGCGCCCTTAAGCCCCCTGCCATGCCCAGGGTTGCCCTGGCAACTGTTGCTGGCCCCCAAAGCGGAAGTGGGCGGGTCGTGGCCCCCTTAAGCCCCCTGCCATGCCCAGGGTTGCCCTGGCAACTATTGCTGGCCCCCAAAAACGAAAGTGGGCGGGTCCAGGCGCCCTTAAGCCCCCTGCCATGCCCAGGGTTGCCCTGGCAACTGTTGCTGGCCCCCAAAGCGGAAGTGGGCGGGTACTGGCCCCCTTAAGCCCCCTGCCATGCCCAATGTTGCCCTGGCAACTGTTGCTGGCCCCCAAAGCGGAAGTGGGCGGGTCCTGGCCCCCTTAAGCCCCCTGCCTTGCCCAGGGTTGCCCTGGCAACTGTTGCTGGCCCCCAAAGCGGAAGTGGGCGGGTCGTGGCCCCCTTAAGCCCCCTGCCATGCCCAGGGTTGCCCTGGCAACTGTTGCTGGCCCCCAAAGCGGAAGTGGGCGGGTCCTGGCGCCCTTAAGCCCCCTGCCATGCCCAGGGTTGCCCTGGCAACTGTTGCTGGTCCCCAAAGCGGAAGTGGGCGGGTCCAGGCCCCCTTAAGCCCCCTGCCATGCCCAGGGTTGCCCTGGCAACTGTTGCTCTCCCCCAAAGCGGAAGTGGGCGGGTCCAGGCCCCCTTAAGCCCCATGCCATGCCCAGGGTTGCCCTGGCAACTGTTGTTGGCCCCCAAAGCGGAAGTGGGCGGGTCCTGGCGCCCTTAAGCCCCATGCCATGCCCAGGGTTGCCCTGGCAACTGTTGCTGGCCCCCAAAGCGGAAGTGGGCGGGTCCAGGCCCCCTTAAGCCCCCTGCCATGCCCAGGGTTGCCCTGGCAACTGTTGCTGGCCCCCAAAGCGGAAGTGGGCGGGTCCAGGCCCCCTTAAGCCCCCTG
The DNA here is from genome assembly GCF_055691185.1 of Crinia signifera. Classification (NCBI taxonomy): domain Eukaryota; kingdom Metazoa; phylum Chordata; class Amphibia; order Anura; family Myobatrachidae; genus Crinia; species Crinia signifera. The sequence continues at coordinate 36,586 of NW_028142447.1, forward strand.
CCATGCCCAGGGTTGCCCTGGCAACTGTTGCTGGCCCCCAAAGCGGAAGTGGGCGGGTCCTGGCCCCCTTAAGCCCCCTGCCTTGCCCAGGGTTGCCCTGGCAACTGTTGCTGGCCCCCAAAGCGGAAGTGGGCGGGTCCTGGCCCCCTTAAGCCCCCTGCCATGCCCAGGGTTGCCCTGGCAACTGTTGCTGGCCCCAAAAGCGGAAGTGGGCGGGTCCTGGCGCCCTTAAGCCCCCTGCCATGCCCAGGGTTGCCCTGGCAACTGTTGCTGGCCCCCAAAGCGGAAGTGGGCGGGTCCAGGCCCCCTTAAGCCCCCTGCCATGCCCAGGGTTGCCCTGGCAACTGTTGCTGGCCCCCAAAGCGGAAGTGGGCGGGTCCTGGCGCCCTTAAGCCCCCTGCCATGCCCAGGGTTGCCCTGGCAACTGTTGCTGGCCCCCAAAGCGGAAGTGGGCGGGTCCTGGCGCCCTTAAGCCCCCTGCCATGCCCAGGGTTGCCCTGGCAACTGTTGCTGGCCCCCAAAGCGGAAGTGGGCGGGTCGTGGCCCCCTTAAGCCCCCTGCCATGCCCATGGTTGCCCTGGCAACTGTTTCTGGCCCATTAAAGCGGAAGTGGGCGGGTCCAGGCCCCCTTAAGCCCCCTGCCATGCCCAGGGTTGCCCTGGCAACTGTTGCTGGCCCCCAAAGCGGAAGTGGGCGGGTCCTGGCGCCCTTAAGCCCCCTGCCATGCCCAGGGTTGCCCTGGCAACTGTTTCTGGCCCCCAAAGCGGAAGTGGGCGGGTCCTGGCGCCCTTAAGCCCCCTGCCATGACCAGGGTTGCCCTGGCAACTGTTGCTGGCCCCCAAAGCGGAAGTGGGCGGGTCCAGGCCCCCTTAAGCCCCCTGCCATGCCCAGGGTAGCCCTGGCAACTGTTGCTGGCCCCCAAAGCGGAAGTGGGCGGGTCCAGGCCCCCTTAAGCCCCCTGCCATGCCCATGGTTGCCCTTGCAACTGTTGCTGGCCCCCAAAGCGGAAGTGGGCGGGTCCAGGCCCCCTTAAGCCCCCTGCCATGCCCAGGGTTGCCCTGGCAACTGTTGCTGGCCCCCAAAGCGGAAGTGGGCGGGTCCAGGCGCCCTTAAGCCCCCTGCCATGCCCAGGATTGCCCTGGCAACTGTTGCTGGCCCCCAAAGCGGAAGTGGGCGGGTCCAGGCCCCCTTAAGCCCCCTGCCATGCCCATAGTTGCCCTGGGAATTGTTGCTGGCCCCCAAAGCGGAAGTGGGCGGGTCCTGGCCCCCTTAAGCCCACTGCCATGTCCAGGGTTGCCCTGGTAACTGTTGCTGGCCCCCAAAGCGGAAGTGGGCGTGTCCAGGCCCCCTTAAGCCCCCTGCCAAGCCCAGGGTTGCCCTGGCAACTGTTGCTGGCCCCCAAAGCGGAAGTGGGCGGGTCCAGGCCCCCTTAAGCCCCCTGCCATGCCCATGGTTGCCCTTGCAACTGTTGCTGGCCCCTAAAGCGGAAGTGGGCGGGTCCAGGCCCCCTTAAGCCCCCTGCCATGCCCAGGGTTGCCCTGGCAACTGTTGCTGGCCCCCAAAGCGGAAGTGGGCGGGTCCTGGCCCCCTGCCATGCCCAGGGTTGCCCTGGCAAATGTTGCTGGCCCCCAAAGCGGAAGTGGGCGGGTCCAGGCCCCCTTAAGCCCCCTGCCATGCCCAGGGTTGCCCTGGCAACTGTTGCTGGCCCCCAAAGCGGAAGTGGGCGGGTCCAGGCCCCCTTAAGCCCCCTGCCATGCCCAGGGTTGCCCTGGCAACTGTTGCTGGCCCCCAAAGCGGAAGTGGGCGGGTCCTGGCCCCCTTAAGCCCCCTGCCATGCCCAGGGTTGCCCTGGCAACTGTTGCTGGCCCCCAAAGCGGAAGTGGGCGGGTCCTGGCGCCCTTAAGCCCCCTGCCATGCCCAGGGTTGCCCTGGCAACTGTTGCTGGCCCCCAAAGCGGAAGTGGGCAGGTCCTGGCGCCCTTAAGCCCCCTGCCATGCCCAGGGTTGCCCTGGCAACTGTTGCTGGTCCCCAAAGCGGAAGTGGGCGGGTCCAGGCCCCCTTAAGCCCCCTGCCTTACCATGCCCAGGGTTGCCCTGGCAACTATTGCTGGCCCCCAAAAACGGAAGTGGGCGGGTCCAGGCGCCCTTAAGCCCCCTGCCATGCCCAGGTTTGCCCTGGCAACTGTTGCTGGACCCCAAAGCGGAAGTGGGCGGGTCCTGGCCCCCTTAAGCCCCCTGCCATGCCCAATGTTGCCCTGGCAACTGTTGCTGGCCCCCAAAGCGGAAGTGGGCGGGTCCTGGCCCCCTTAAGCCCCCTGCCTTGCCCAGGGTTGCCCTGGCAACTGTTGCTGGCCCCCAAAGCGGAAGTGGGCGGGTCCAGGCCCCTTAAGCCCCCTGCCATGCCCAGGGTAGCCCTGGCAACTGTTGCTGGCCCCCAAAGCGGAAGTGGGTGGGTCCAGGCCCCCTTAAGCCCCCTGCCATGCCCATGGTTGCCCTGGTAACTGTTGCTGGCCCCTAAAGCGGAAGTGGGCGGGTCCAGGCCCCCTTAAGCCCCCTGCCATGCCCAGGGTTGCCCTGGCAACTGTTGCTGGCCCCCAAAGCGGAAGTGGGCGGGTCCTGGCGCCCTTAAGCCCCCTGCCATGCCCAGGGTTGCCCTGGCAACTGTTGCTGGCCCCCAAAGCGGAAGTGGGCGGGTCCTGGCGCCCTTAAGCCCCTGCCATGCCCAGGGTTGCCCTGGCAACTGTTGCTGGTCCCCAAAGCGGAAGTGGGCGGGTCCTGGCGCCCTTAAGCCCCCTGCCATGCCCAGGGTTGCCCTGGCAACTGTTGCTGGCCCCCAAAGCGGAAGTGGGCGGGTCCTGGCGCCCTTAAGCCCCCTGCCATGCCCAGGGTTGCCCTGGCAACTGTTGCTGGCCCCCAAAGCGGAAGTGGGCGGGTCCTGGCCCCCTTAAGCCCCCTGCCTTGCCCAGGGTTGCCCTGGCAACTGTTTCTGGCCCCCAAAGCGGAAGTGGGCGGGTCCTGGCCCCCTTAAGCCCCCTGCCTTGCCCAGGGTAGCCCTGGCAACTGTTGCTGGCCCCCAAAGCGGAAGTGGGCGGGTCCAGGCCCCCTTAAGCCCCCTGCCATGCCCATGGTTGCCCTTGCAACTGTTGCTGGCCCCTAAAGCGGAAGTGGGCGGGTCCAGGCCCCCTTAAGCCCCTGCCATGCCCAGGGTTGCCCTGGCAACTGTTGCTGGCCCCCAAAGCGGAAGTGGGCGGGTCCTGGCCCCCTGCCATGCCCAGGGTTGCCCTGGCAAATGTTGCTGGCCCCCAAAGCGGAAGTGGGCGGGTCCAGGCCCCCTTAAGCCCCCTGCCATGCCCAGGGTTGCCCTGGCAACTGTTGCTGGCCCCCAAAGCGGAAGTGGGCGGGTCCAGGCCCCCTTAAGCCCCCTGCCATGCCCAGGGTTGCCCTGGCAACTGTTGCTGGCCCCCAAAGCGGAAGTGGGCGGGTCCTGGCCCCCTTAAGCCCCCTGCCTTGCCCAGGGTTGCCCTGGCAACTGTTGCTGGCCCCCAAAGCGGAAGTGGGCGGGTCCTGGCCCCCTTAAGCCCCCTGCCATGCCCAGGGTTGCCCTGGCAACTGTTGCTGGCCCCCAAAGCGGAAGTGGGCGGGTCCTGGCCCCCTTAAGCCCCCTGCCTTGCCCAGGGTTGCCCTGGCAACTGTTGCTGGCCCCCAAAGCGGAAGTGGGCTGGTCTTGGCCCCATTAAGCCCCCTGCCTTGCCCAGGGTTGCCCTGGCAACTGTTGCTGGCCCCCAAAGCGGAAGTGGGCGGGTCCTGGCCCCCTTAAGCCCCCTGCCATGCCCAGGGTTGCCCTGGCAACTGTTGCTGGCCCCCAAAGCGGAAGTGGGCGGGTCCTGGCGCCCTTAAGCCCCCTGCCATGCCCAGGGTTGCCCTGGCAACTGTTGCTGGCCCCCAAAGCGGAAGTGGGCGGGTCCTGGCGCCCTTAAGCCCCCTGCCATGCCCAGGGTTGCCCTGGCAACTGTTGCTGGCCCCCAAAGCGGAAGTGGGCGGGTCCAGGCCCCCCTTAAGCCCCCTGCCATGCCCAGGGTTGCCCTGGCAATTGTTGCTGGCCCCCAAAGCGGAAGTGGGCGGGTGCAGGCGCCCTTAAGCCCCCTGCCATGCCCAGGGTTGCCCTGGCAACTGCTGCTGGCCCCCAAAGCGGAAGTGGGCGGGTCCAGGCCCCCTTAAGCCCCCTGCCATGCCCAGGGTAGCCCTGGCAACTGTTGCTGGCCCCCAAAGCGGAAGTGGGTGGGTCCAGGCCCCCTTAAGCCCCCTGCCATGCCCATGGTTGCCCTGGCAACTGTTGCTGGCCCCCAAAGCGGAAGTGGGCGGGTCCAGGCGCCCTTAAGCCCCCTACCATGCCCAGGGTTGCCCTGGCAACTATTGCTGGCCCCCAAAACGGAAGTGGGCGGTTTCAGGCGCCCTTAAGCCCCCTGCCATGCCCAGGGTTGCCCTGGCAACTGTTGCTGGACCCCAAAGCGGAAGTGGGCGGGTCCTGGCCCCCTTAAGCCCCCTGCCATGCCCAATGTTGCCTTGGCAACTGTTGCTGGCCCCCAAAGCGGAAGTGGGCGGGTCCTGGCCCCCTTAAGCCCCCTGCCTTGCCCAGGGTTGCCCTGGCAACTGTTGCTGGCCCCAAAGCGGAAGTGGGCGGGTCCTGGCCCCCTTAAGCCCCCTGCCATGCCCAGGGTTGCCCTGGCAACTGTTGCTGGCCCCCAAAGCGGAAGTGGGCGGGTCCTGGCGCCCTTAAGCCCCCTGCCATGCCCAGGTTGCCCTGGCAACTGTTGCTGGTCCCCAAAGCGGAAGTGGGCGTGTCCAGGCCCCCTTAAGCCCCCTGCCATGCCCAGGGTTGCCCTGGCAACTGTTGCTCTCCCCCAAAGCGTAAGTGGGCGGGTCCAGGCCCCTTAAGCCCCATGCCATGCCCAGGGTTGCCCTGGTAACTGTTGTTGGCCCCCAAAGCGGAAGTGGGCGGGTCCTGGCGCCCTTAAGCCCCCTGCCATGCCCAGGGTTGCCCTGGCAACAGTTGCCAGGGCAACCCTGGGCATGGCAGGGGGCTTAAGGGGGCCAGGACCCGCCCACTTCCGCTTTGGGGGCCAGCAACAGTTGCCAGGGCAACCCTGGGCAAGGCAGGGGGCTTAATGGGGCCAAGACCAGCCCACTTCCGCTTTGGGGGCCAGCAACAGTTGCCAGGGCAACCCTGGGCAAGGCAGGGGGCTTAAGGGGGCCAGGACCCGCCCACTTCCGCTTTGGGGGCCAGCAACAGTTGCCAGGGCAACCCTGGGCATGGCAGGGGGCTTAAGGGGGCCAGGACCCGCCCACTTCCGCTTTGGGGGCCAGCAACAGTTGCCAGGGCTACCCTGGGCAAGGCAGGGGGCTTAAGGGGGCCAGGACCCGCCCACTTCCGCTTTGGGGGCCAGCAACAGTTGCCAGGGCAACCCAGGGCAAGGCAGGGGGCTTAAGGGGGCCAGGACCCGCCCACTTCCGCTTTGGGGGCCAGCAACAGTTGCCAGGTCAACCCTGGGCATGGCAGGGGGCTTAAGGGGGCCAGGACCCGCCCACTTCCGCTTTGGGGACCAGCAACAGTTGCCAGGGCAACCCTGGGCATGGCAGGGGGCTTAAGGGCGCCAGGACCCGCCCACTTCCGCTTTGGGGGCCAGCAACAGTTGCCAGGGCAACCCTGGGCATGGCAGGGGGCTTAAGGGGGCCACGACCCGCCCACTTCCGCTTTGGGGGCCAGCAACAGTTGCCAGGGCAACCCTGGGCAAGGCAGGGGGCTTAAGGGGGCCAGGACCCGCCCACTTCCGCTTTGGGGGCCAGCAACAGTTGCCAGGGCAACATTGGGCATGGCAGGGGGCTTAAGGGGGCCAGGACCCGCCCACTTCCGCTTTGGGGTCCAGCAACAGTTGCCAGGGCAACCCTGGGCATGGCAGGGGGCTTAAGGGCGCCAGGACCCGCCCACTTCCGCTTTGGGGGCCAGCAACAGTTGCCAGGGCAACCCTGGGCATGGCAGGGGGCTTAAGGGGGGCCACGACCCGCCCACTTCCGCTTTGGGGGCCAGAAACAGTTGCCAGGGCAACCATGGGCATGGCAGGGGCTTAAGGGGGCCACGACCCGCCCACTTCCGCTTTGGGGGCCAGCAACAGTTGCCAGGGCAACCCTGGGCATGGCAGGGGGCTTAAGGGCGCCAGGACCCGCCCACTTCCGCTTTGGGGGCCAGCAACAGTTGCCAGGGCAACCCTGGGCAAGGCAGGGGGCTTAAGGGGGCCAGGACCCGCCCACTTCCGCTTTGGGGGCCAGCAACATTTGCCAGGGCAACCCTGTGCATGGCAGGGGGCTTAAGGGCGCCAGGACCCGCCCACTTCCGCTTTGGGGGCCAGCAACAGTTGCCAGGGCAACCCTGGGCATGGCAGGGGGCTTAAGGGCGCCAGGACCCGCCCACTTCCGCTTTGGGGGCCAGCAACAGTTGCCAGGGCAACCCTGGGCATGGCAGGGGGCTTAAGTGGGCCAGGACCCGCCCACTTCCGCTTTGGGGGCCAGCAACAGTTGCCAGGGCAACCCTGGGCATGGCAGGGGGCTTAAGGGCGCCTGCACCCGCCCACTTCCGCTTTGGGGGCCAGCAACAATTGCCAGGGCAACCCTGGGCATGGCAGGGGGCTTAAGGGGGGCCTGGACCCGCCCACTTCCGCTTTGGGGGCCAGCAACAGTTGCCAGGGCTACCCTGGGCATGGCAGGGGGCTTAAGGGGGCCAGGACCCGCCCACTTCCACTTTGGGGGCCAGCAACAGTTGCCAGGGCAACATTGGGCATGGCAGGGGGCTTAAGGGGGCCAGGACCCGCCCACTTCCGCTTTGGGGGCCAGCAACAGTTGCCAGGGCAACCCTGGGCAAGGCAGGGGGCTAAAGGGGGCCAGGCCCCACCCACTTCCGCTTTGGGGGCCAGCAACAGTTGCCAGGGCAACACTGGGCATGGCAGGGGGCTTAATGGCGCCTGGACCCGCCCACTTCCGCTTTGGGGGCCAGCAACAGTTGCCAGGGCAACCCTGGGCATGGCAGGGGGCTTAAGGGCGCCAGGACCCGCCCACTTCCGCTTTGGGGGCCAGCAACAGTTGCCAGGGCAACCCTGGGCATGGCAGGGTATTGGAGGGCGCCAGGACCCGCCCACTTCCGCTTTGGGGGCCAGCAACAGTTGCCAGGGCAACCCTGGGCATGGCAGGGGGCTTAAGGGCGCCAGGACCCGCCCACTTCCGCTTTGGGGGCCAGCAACAGTTGCCAGGGCAACCCTGGGCATGGCAGGGGGCTTAAGGGGACCAGGACCCGCCCACTTCCGCTTTGGGGGCCAGCAACAGTTGCCAGGGCAACCCTGGGCATGGCAGGGGGCTTAAGGGGGCCTGGACCCGCCCACTTCCGCTTTGGGGGCCAGCAACAGTTGCCAGGGCAACCCTGGGCATGGCAGGGGGCTTAAGGGGGCCTGGACCCGCCCACTTCCGCTTTGGGGGCCAGCAACAGTTGCCAGGGCAACCCTGGGCAAGGCAGGGGGCTTAAGGGGGCCAGGACCCGCCCACTTCCGCTTTGGGGGCCAGCAACAGTTGCCAAGGCAACATTGGGCATGGCAGGGGCTTAAGGGCGCCAGGACCCGCCCACTTCCGCTTTGGGGGCCAGCAACAGTTGCCAGGGCAACCCTGGGCATGGCAGGGGGCTTAAGGGCGCCAGGACCCGCCCACTTCCGCTTTGGGGGCCAGCAACAGTTGCCAGGGCAACCCTGGGCATGGCAGGGGGCTTAAGGGGGCCTGGACCCGCCCACTTCCGCTTTGGGGGCCAGCAACAGTTGCCAGGGCAACCCTGGGCATGGCAGGGGGCTTAAGGGCGCCAGGACCCGCCCACTTCCGCTTTGGGGGCCAGCAACAGTTGCCAGGGCAACCCTGGGAATGGCAGGGGGCTTAAGGGGGCCAGCAATAGTTGCCAGGGCAACCCTGGGCATGGTAGGGGGCTTAAGGGCGCCTGGACCCGCCCACTTCCGCTTTAGGGGCCAGCAACAGTTGCCAGGGCAACCCTGGGCATGACAGGGGGCTTAAGGGGGCCTGGACCCGCCCACTTCCGCTTTGGGGGCCAGCAACAGTTGCCCTGGCAATTGTTGCTGGCCCCCAAAGCGGAAGTGGGCGGGTGCAGGCGCCCTTAAGCCCCCTGCCATGCCCAGGGTTGCCCTGGCAACTGTTGCTGGCCCCCAAAGCGGAAGTGGGCGGGTCCAGGCCCCCTTAAGCCCCCTGCCATGCCCAGGGTAGCCCTGGCAACTGTTGCTGGCCCCCAAAGCGGAAGTGGGTGGGTCCAGGCCCCCTTAAGCCCCCTGCCATGCCCATGGTTGCCCTGGCAACTGTTGCTGGCCCCCAAAGCGGAAGTGGGCGGGTCCAGGCGCCCTTAAGCCCCCTACCATGCCCAGGGTTGCCCTGGCAACTATTGCTGGCCCCCAAAAACGGAAGTGGGCGGGTCCAGGCGCCCTTAAGCCCCCTGCCATGCCCAGGTTTGCCCTGGCAACTGTTGCTGGACCCCAAAGCGGAAGTGGGCGGGTCCTGGCCCCCTTAAGCCCCCTGCCATGCCCAATGTTGCCCTGGCAACTGTTGCTGGCCCCCAAAGCGGAAGTGGGCGGGTCCTGGCCCCCTTAAGCCCCCTGCCTTGCCCAGGGTTGCCCTGGCAACTGTTGCTGGCCCCCAAAGCGGAAGTGGGCGGGTCCAGGCCCCCTTAAGCCCCCTGCCATGCCCAGGGTAGCCCTGGCAACTGTTGCTGGCCCCCAAAGCGGAAGTGGGTGGGTCCAGGCCCCCTTAAGCCCCCTGCCATGCCCATGGTTGCCCTGGTAACTGTTGCTGGCCCCTAAAGCGGAAGTGGGCGGGTCCAGGCCCCCTTAAGCCCCCTGCCATGCCCAGGGTTGCCCTGGCAACTGTTGCTGGCCCCCAAAGCGGAAGTGGGCGGGTCCTGGCGCCCTTAAGCCCCCTGCCATGCCCAGGGTTGCCCTGGCAACTGTTGCTGGCCCCCAAAGCGGAAGTGGGCGGGTCCTGGCGCCCTTAAGCCCCCTGCCATGCCCAGGGTTGCCCTGGCAACTGTTGCTGGTCCCCAAAGCGGAAGTGGGCGGGTCCTGGCGCCCTTAAGCCCCCTGCCATGCCCAGGGTTGCCCTGGCAACTGTTGCTGGCCCCCAAAGCGGAAGTGGGCGGGTCCTGGCGCCCTTAAGCCCCCTGCCATGCCCAGGGTTGCCCTGGCAACTGTTGCTGGCCCCCAAAGCGGAAGTGGGCGGGTCCAGGCCCCCCTTAAGCCCCCTGCCATGCCCAGGGTTGCCCTGGCAATTGTTGCTGGCCCCCAAAGCGGAAGTGGGCGGGTGCAGGCGCCCTTAAGCCCCCTGCCATGCCCAGGGTTGCCCTGGCAACTGTTGCTGGCCCCCAAAGCGGAAGTGGGCGGGTCCAGGCCCCTTAAGCCCCCTGCCATGCCCAGGGTAGCCCTGGCAACTGTTGCTGGCCCCCAAAGCGGAAGTGGGTGGGTCCAGGCCCCCTTAAGCCCCCTGCCATGCCCATGGTTGCCCTGGCAACTGTTGCTGGCCCCCAAAGCGGAAGTGGGCGGGTCCAGGCGCCCTTAAGCCCCCTACCATGCCCAGGGTTGCCCTGGCAACTATTGCTGGCCCCCAAAAACGGAAGTGGGCGGGTCCAGGCGCCCTTAAGCCCCCTGCCATGCCCAGGGTTGCCCTGGCAACTGTTGCTGGACCCAAAGCGGAAGTGGGCGGGTCCTGGCCCCCTTAAGCCCCCTGCCATGCCCAATGTTGCCCTGGCAACTGTTGCTGGCCCCCAAAGCGGAAGTGGGCGGGGTCCTGGCCCCCTTAAGCCCCCTGCCTTGCCCAGGGTTGCCCTGGCAACTGTTGCTGGCCCCCAAAGCGGAAGTGGGCGGGTCGTGGCCCCCTTAAGCCCCTGCCATGCCCAGGGTTGCCCTGGAAACTGTTGCTGGCCCCCAAAGCGGAAGTGGGCGGGTCGTGGCCCCCTTAAGCCCCCTGCCATGCCCAGGGTTGCCCTGGAAACTGTTGCTGGCCCCCAAAGCGGAAGTGGGCGGGTCCAGGCCCCCTTAAGCCCCCTGCCAAGCCCAGGGTTGCCCTGGCAACTGTTGCTGGCCCCCAAAGCGGAAGTGGGCGGGTCCAGGCCCCCTTAAGCCCCCTGCCATGCCCATGGTTGCCCTTGCAACTGTTGCTGGCCCCTAAAGCGGAAGTGGGCGGGTCCAGGCCCCCTTAAGCCCCCTGCCATGCCCAGGGTTGCCCTGGCAACTGTTGCTGGCCCCCAAAGCGGAAGTGGGCGGGTCCTGGCCCCCTGCCATGCCCAGGGTTGCCCTGGCAAATGTTGCTGGCCCCCAAAGCGGAAGTGGGCGGGTCCAGGCCCCCTTAAGCCCCCTGCCATGCCCAGGGTTGCCCTGGCAACTGTTGCTGGCCCCCAAAGCGGAAGTGGGCGGGTCCAGGCCCCCTTAAGCCTCCTGCCATGCCCAGGGTTGCCCTGGCAACTGTTGCTGGCCCCCAAAGCGGAAGTGGGCGGGTCCTGGCCCCCTGCCATGCCCTCCATGCCCAGGGTTGCCCTGGTATATGTTGCTGGCCCCCAAAGCGGAAGTGGGCGGGTCCAGGCCCCCCTTAAGCCCCCTGCCATGCCCAGGGTTGCCCTGGCAACTGTTGCTGGCCCCCAAAGCGAAGTGGGCGGGTCCTGGCCCCTTAAGCCCCCTGCCAAGCCCAGGGTTGCCCTGGCAACTGTTGCTGGCCCCCAAAGCGGAAGTGGGCGGGTCCTGGCCCCCTTAAGCCCCCTGCCATGCCCAGGTTGCCCTGGCAACTGTTGCTGGCCCCCAAAGCGGAAGTGGGCGGGTCCTGGCCCCCTTAAGCCCCTGCCTTGCCCAGGGTTGCCCTGGCAACTGTTGCTGGCCCCCAAAGCGGAAGTGGGCGGGTCCTGGCCCCCTTAAGCCCCCTGCCTTGCCCAGGGTTGCCCTGGCAACTGTTGCTGGCCCCCAAAGCGGAAGTGGGCGGGTACTGGCCCCCCTTAAGCCCCCTGCCATGCCCAGGGTAGCCCTGGCAACTGTTGCTGGCCCCCAAAGCGGAAGTGGGCGGGTCCAGGCCCCCCTTAAGCCCCCTGCCATGCCCAGGGTTGCCCTGGCAACTGTTGCTGGCCCCCAAAGCGGAAGTGGGCGGGTGCAGGGCCCCCTTAAGCCCCCTGCCATGCCCATGGTTGCCCTGGCAACTGTTGCTGGCCCCCAAAGCGGAAGTGGGCGGGTCCAGGCGCCCTTAAGCCCCCTACCATGCCCAGGGTTGCCCTGGCAACTATTGCTGGCCCCCAAAAACGGAAGTGGGCGGTTCCAGGCGCCCTTAAGCCCCTGCCTTGCCCAGGGTTGCCCTGGCAACTGTTGCTGGCCCCCAAAGCGGAAGTGGGCGGGTCCTGGCGCCCTTAAGCCCCCTGCCATGCCCAGGGTTGCCCTGGCAACTGTTGCTGGCCCCCAAAGCGGAAGTGGCGGGTCCTGGCGCCCTTAAGCCCCCTGCCATGTCCAGGGTTGCCCTGGCAACTGTTGCTGGCCCACAAAGCGGAAGTGGGCGGGTCGTGGCCCCTTAAGCCCCCTGCCATGCCCATGGTTGCCCTGGCAACTGTTTCTGGCCCCAAAGCGGAAGTGGGCGGGTCGTGGCCCCTTAAGCCCCCTGCCATGCCCAGGGTTGCCCTGGCAACTGTTGCTGGCCCCCAAAGCGGAAGTGGGCGGGTCCTGGCGCCCTTAAGCCCCTGCCATGCCCAGGGTTGCCCTGGCAACTGTTGCTGGACCCCAAAGCGGAAGTGGGCGGGTCCTGGCCCCCTTAAGCCCCCTGCCATGCCCAATGTTGCCCTGGCAACTGTTGCTGGCCCCCAAAGCGGAAGTGGGCGGGTCCAGGCCCCCTTAAGCCCCCTGCCTTGCCCAGGGTTGCCCTGGCAACTGTTGCTGGCCCCCAAAGCGGAAGTGGGCGGGTCGTGGCCCCCTTAAGCCCCCTGCCATGCCCAGGGTTGCCCTGGCAACTGTTGCTGGCCCCCAAAGCGGAAGTGGGCGGGTCCTGGCGCCCTTAAGCCCCCTGCCATGCCCAGGGGTTGCCCTGGCAACTGTTGCTGGTCCCAAAGCGGAAGTGGGCGGGTCCTGGCCCCCTTAAGCCCCCTGCCATGCCCAGGGTTGACCTGGCAACTGTTGCTGGCCCCCAAAGCGGAAGTGGGCGGGTCCTGGCCCCCTTAAGCCCCCTGCCTTGCCCAGGGTTGCCCTGGCAACTGTTGCTGGCCCCCAAAGCGGAAGTGGGCGGGTCCTGGCCCCCTTAAGCCCCCTGCCTTGCCCAGGGTAGCCCTGGCAACTGGTTGCTGGCCCCCAAAGCGGAAGTGGCGGGTCCAGGCCCCTTAAGCCCCCTGCCATGCCCATGGTTGCCCTTGCAACTGTTGCTGGCCCCTAAAGCGGAAGTGGGCGGGTCCAGGCCCCCTTAAGCCCCTGCCATGCCCAGGGTTGCCCTGGCAACTGTTGCTGGCCCCCAAAGCGGAAGTGGGCGGGTCCTGGCGCCCTTAAGCCCCCTGCCATGCCCAGGGTTGCCCTGGCAACTGTTGCTGGCCCCCAAAGCGGAAGTGGGCGGGTCCTGGCGCCCTTAAGCCCCCTGCCATGCCCAGGGTTGCCCTGGCAACTGTTGCTGGTCCCCAAAGCGGAAGTGGGCGGGTCCCGGCGCCCTTAAGCCCCCTGCCATGCCCAGGGTTGCCCTGGCAACTGTTGCTGGCCCCCAAAGCGGAAGTGGGCGGGTCCTGGCGCCCTTAAGCCCCCTGCCATGCCCAGGGTTGCCCTGGCAACTGTTGCTGGTCCCAAAGCGGAAGTGGGCGGGTCCCGGCCCCCTTAAGCCCCCTGCCATGCCAGGGTAGCCCTGGCGACTGTTGATGGCCCCCAAAGCGGAAGTGGGCGGATCCAGGCGCCCTTAAGCCCCCTGCCATGCCCAGGGTTGCCCTGGCAAATGTTGCTGGCCCCCAAAGCGGAAGTGGGCGGGTCCAGGCCCCCTTAAGCCCCCTGCCATGCCCAGGGTTGCCCTGGCAACTGTTGCTGGCCCCCAAAGCGGAAGTGGGCGGGTCAGGCCCCCTTAAGCCCCCTGCCATGCCCAGGGTTTGCCGGGCAACTGTTGCTGGCCCCCAAAGCCGGAAGTGGGCGGGTCCTGGCCCCCTGCCATGCCCAGGGTTGCCCTGGTATATGTTGCTGGCCCCCAAAGCGGAAGTGGGCGGGTCCAGGCCCCCTTAAGCCCCCTGCCATGCCCAGGGTTGCCCTGGCAACTGTTGCTGGCCCCCAAAGCGGAAGTGGGCGGGTCCAGGCCCCCTTAAGCCCCCTGCCAAGCCCAGGGTTGCCCTGGCAACTGTTGCTGGCCCCCAAAGCGGAAGTGGGCGGGTCCTGGCCCCCTTAAGCCCCCTGCCATGCCCAGGGTTGCCCTGGCAACTGTTGCTGGCCCCCAAAGCGGAAGTGGGCGGGTCCTGGCCCCCTTAAGCCCCCTGCCTTGCCCAGGGTTGCCCTGGCAACTGTTGCTGGCCCCCAAAGCGGAAGTGGGCGGGTCCTGGCCCCCTTAAGCCCCCTGCCTTGCCCAGGGTTGCCCTGGCAACTGTTGCTGGCCCCCAAAGCGGAAGTGGGCGGGTACTGGCCCCCTTAAGCCCCCTGCCATGCCCAGGGTAGCCCTGGCAACTGTTGCTGGCCCCCAAAGCGGAAGTGGGCGGGTCCAGGCCCCCCTTAAGCCCCCCTGCCATGCCCAGGGTTGCCCTGGCAACTGTTGCTGGCCCCCAAAGCGGAAGTGGGCGGGTGCAGGCCCCCTTAAGCCCCCTGCCATGCCCATGGTTGCCCTGGCAACTGTTGCTGGCCCCCAAAGCGGAAGTGGGCGGGTCCAGGCGCCCTTAAGCCCCCTACCATGCCCAGGGTTGCCCTGGCAACTATTGCTGGCCCCCAAAAACGGAAGTGGGCGGTTCCAGGCGCCCTTAAGCCCCCTGCCTTGCCCAGGGTTGCCCTGGCAACTGTTGCTGGCCCCCAAAGCGGAAGTGGGCGGGTCCTGGCGCCCTTAAGCCCCTGCCATGCCCAGGGTTGCCCTGGCAACTGTTGCTGGCCCCCAAAGCGGAAGTGGGCGGGTCCTGGCGCCCTTAAGCCCCCTGCCATGTCCAGGGTTGCCCTGGCAACTGTTGCTGGCCCCCAAAGCGGAAGTGGGCGGGTCGTGGCCCCCTTAAGCCCCCTGCCATGCCCATGGTTGCCCTGGCAACTGTTTCTGGCCCCCAAAGCGGAAGTGGGCGTCGTGGCCCCCTTAAGCCCCCTGCCATGCCCAGGGTTGCCCTGGCAACTGTTGCTGGCCCCCAAAGCGGAAGTGGGCGGGTCCTGGCGCCCTTAAGCCCCCTGCCATGCCCAGGGTTGCCCTGGCAACTGTTGCTGGACCCCAAAGCGGAAGTGGGCGGGTCCTGGCCCCCTTAAGCCCCCTGCCATGCCCAATGTTGCCCTGGCAACTGTTGCTGGCCCCCAAAGCGGAAGTGGGCGGGTCCAGGCCCCCTTAAGCCCCCTGCCTTGCCCAGGGTTGCCCTGGCAACTGTTGCTGGCCCCCAAAGCGGAAGTGGGCGGGTCGTGGCCCCCTTAAGCCCCCTGCCATGCCCAGGGTTGCCCTGGCAACTGTTGCTGGCCCCCAAAGCGGAAGTGGGCGGGTCCTGGCGCCCTTAAGCCCCCTGCCATGCCCAGGGTTGCCCTGGCAACTGTTGCTGGTCCCCAAAGCGGAAGTGGGCGGGTCCTGGCCCCCTTAAGCCCCCTGCCATGCCCAGGGTTGACCTGGCAACTGTTGCTGGCCCCCAAAGCGGAAGTGGGCGGGTCCTGGCCCCCTTAAGCCCCCTGCCTTGCCAGGGTTGCCCTGGCAACTGTTGCTGGCCCCCAAAGCGGAAGTGGGCGGGTCCTGGCCCCCTTAAGCCCCCTGCCTTGCCCAGGGTAGCCCTGGCAACTGTTGCTGGCCCCCAAAGCGGAAGTGGGCGGGTCCAGGCCCCCTTAAGCCCCCTGCCATGCCCATGGTTGCCCTTGCAACTGTTGCTGGCCCCCTAAAGCGGAAGTGGGCGGGTCCAGGCCCCCTTAAGCCCCCTGCCATGCCCAGGGTTTCCCTGGCAACTGTTGCTGGCCCCCAAAGCGGAAGTGGGCGGGTCCTGGCGCCCTTAAGCCCCCTGCCATGCCCAGGGTTGCCCTGGCAACTGTTGCTGGCCCCCAAAGCGGAAGTGGGCGGGTCCTGGCGCCCTTAAGCCCCCTGCCATGCCCAGGGTTGCTCTGGCAACTGTTGCTGGTCCCCAAAGCGGAAGTGGGCGGGTCCGGCGCCCTTAAGCCCCCTGCCATGCCCAGGGTTGCCCTGGCAACTGTTGCTGGCCCCCAAAGCGGAAGTGGGCGGGTCCTGGCGCCCTTAAGCCCCCTGCCATGCCCAGGGTTGCCCTGGCAACTGTTGCTGGTCCCCAAAGCGGAAGTGGGCGGGTCCCGGCGCCCTTAAGCCCCCTGCCATGCCCAGGGTTGCCCTGGCAACTGTTGCTGGCCCCCAAAGCGGAAGTGGGCGGGTCCTGGCGCCCTTAAGCCCCCTGCCATGCCCAGGGTTGCCCTGGCAACTGTTGCTGGCCCCAAAGCGGAAGTGGGCGGGGTCCAGGCCCCCCTTAAGCCCCCCTGCCATGCCCAGGGTTGCCCTGGCAATTGTTGCTGGCCCCCAAAGCGGAAGTGGGCGGGTGCAGGCGCCCTTAAGCCCCCTGCCATGCCCAGGGTTGCCCTGGCAACTGTTGCTGGCCCCCAAAGCGGAAGTGGGCGGGTCCAGGCCCCCTTAAGCCCCCTGCCATGCCCAGGGTAGCCCTGGCAACTGTTGCTGGCCCCCAAAGCGGAAGTGGGTGGGTCCAGGCCCCCTTAAGCCCCCTGCCATGCCCATGGTTGCCCTGGCAACTGTTGCTGGCCCCCAAAGCGGAAGTGGGCGGGTCCAGGCGCCCTTAAGCCCCCTACCATGCCCAGGGTTGCCCTGGCAACTGTTGCTGGCCCCCAAAAACGGAAGTGGGCGGGTCCAGGCGCCCTTAAGCCCCTGCCATGCCCAGGGTTGCCCTGGCAACTGTTGCTGGACCCCAAAGCGGAAGTGGGCGGGTCCTGGCCCCCTTAAGCCCCCTGCCATGCCCAATGTTGCCCTGGCAACTGTTGCTGGCCCCCAAAGCGGAAGTGGGCGGGTCCTGGCCCCCTTAAGCCCCTGCCTTGCCCAGGGTTGCCCTGGCAACTGTTGCTGGCCCCCAAAGCGGAAGTGGGCGGGTCGTGGCCCCCTTAAGCCCCTGCCATGCCCAGGGTTGCCCTGGAAACTGTTGCTGGCCCCCAAAAGCGGAAGTGGGCGGTCCAGGCCCCTTAAGCCCCCTGCCAAGCCCAGGGTTGCCCTGGCAACTGTTGCTGGCCCCCAAAGCGGAAGTGGGCGGGTCCAGGCCCCCTTAAGCCCCCTGCCATGCCCATGGTTGCCCTTGCAACTGTTGCTGGCCCTAAAGCGGAAGTGGGCGGGTCCAGGCCCCCTTAAGCCCCCTGCCATGCCCAGGGTTGCCCTGGCAACTGTTGCTGGCCCCCAAAGCGGAAGTGGGCGGGTCCTGGCCCCCTGCCATGCCCAGGGTTGCCCTGGCAAATGTTGCTGGCCCCCAAAGCGGAAGTGGGCGGGTCCAGGCCCCCTTAAGCCCCCTGCCATGCCCAGGGTTGCCCTGGCAACTGTTGCTGGCCCCCAAAGCGGAAGTGGGCGGGTCCTGGCCCCCTTAAGCCCCTGCCTTGCCCAGGGTTGCCCTGGCAAACTGTTGCTGGCCCCCAAAGCGGAAGTGGGCGGGTCCTGGCCCCCTTAAGCCCCCTGCCTTGCCCAGGGGTTGCCCTGGCAACTGTTGCTGGCCCCCAAAGCGGAAGTGGGCGGGTACTGGCCCCCTTAAGCCCCCTGCCATGCCCAGGGTTGCCCTGGCAACTGTTGCTGGCCCCCAAAGCGGAAGTGGGCGGGTCCTGGCGCCCTTAAGCCCCCTGCCATGCCCAGGGTTGCCCTGGCAACTGTTGCTGGCCCCCAAAGCGGAAGTGGGCGGGTCCTGGCGCCCTTAAGCCCCCTGCCATGCCCAGGGTTGCCCTGGCAACTGTTGCTGGTCCCCAAAGCGGAAGTGGGCGGGTCCAGGCCCCCTTAAGCCCCCTGCCATGCCCAGGGTTGCCCTGGAAACTGTTGCTCGCCCCAAAGCGGAAGTGGGCGGGTCCTGGCCCCCTTAAGCCCCCTGCCATGCCCAGGGTTGCCCTGGAAACTGTTGCTGGCCCCCAAAGCGGAAGTGGGCGGGTCCTGGCCCCCTTAAGCCCCCTGCCTTGCCCAGGGTTGCCCTGGCAACTGTTGCTGGCCCCAAAGCGGAAGTGGGCGGGTCCTGGCGCCCTTAAGCCCCCTGCCATGCCCAGGGTTGCCCTGGCAACTGTTGCTGGTCCCCAAAGCGGAAGTGGGCGGGTCCAGGCCCCCTTAAGCCCCCTGCCATGCCCAGGGTTGCCCTGGCAACTGTTGCTGGTCCCCAAAGCGGAAGTGGGCGGGTCCAGGCCCCCTTAAGCCCCCTGCCATGCCCAGGGTTGCCTGGCAACTGTTGCTGGCCCCCAAAGCGGAACTGGGCGGGTCCTGGCGCCCTTAAGCCCCCTGCCATGCGCAGGGTTGCCCTGGCAACTGTTGCTGGCCCCCAAAGCGGAAGTGGGCGGGTGCAGGCGCCCTTAAGCCCCCTGCCATGCCCAGGGTTGCCCTGGCAACTGTTGCTGGCCCCCAAAGCGGAAGTGGGCGGGTCCAGGCCCCCTTAAGCCCCCTGCCATGCCCAGGGTAGCCCTGGCAACTGTTGCTGGCCCCCAAAGCGGAAGTGGGTGGGTCCAGGCCCCCTTAAGCCCCCTGCCATGCCCATGGTTGCCCTGGCAACTGTTGCTGGCCCCCAAAGCGGAAGTGGGCGGGTCAGGCCCCTTAAGCCCCCTGCCATGCCCATGGTTGCCCTTGCAACTGTTGCTGGCCCCCAAAGCGGAAGTGGGCGGGTCCAGGCCCCCTTAAGCCCCCTGCCATGCCCATGGTTGCCCTGGCAATTGTTGCTGGCCCCCAAAGCGGAAGTGGGCGGGTCCTGGCCCCCTTAAGCCCCCTGCCATGCCCAGGGTTGCCCTGGTAACTGTTGCTGGCCCCCAAAGCGGAAGTGGGCGTGTCCAGGCCCCCTTAAGCCCCCTGCCAAGCCCAGGGTTGCCCTGGCAACTGTTGCTGGCCCCCAAAGCGGAAGTGGGCGGGCCCAGGCCCCCTTAAGCCCCCTGCCATGCCCAGGGTTTGCCCTGGCAACTGTTGCTGGCCCCCAAAGCGGAAGTGGGCGGGTCCTGGCCCCCTTAAGCCCCCTGCCTTGCCCAGGGTTGCCCTGGCAACTGTTTCTGGCCCCCAAAGCGGAAGTGGGCGGGTCCTGGCCCCTTAAGCCCCCTGCCTTGCCCAGGGTAGCCCTGGCAACTGTTGCTGGCCCCCAAAGCGGAAGTGGGCGGGTCCAGGCCCCCTTAAGCCCCCTGCCATGCCCATGGTTGCCCTTGCAACTGTTGCTGGCCCCTAAAGCGGAAGTGGGCGGGTCCAGGCCCCCTTAAGCCCCCTGCCATGCCCAGGGTTGCCCTGGCAACTGTTGCTGGCCCCCAAAGCGGAAGTGGGCGGGTCCTGGCCCCCTGCCATGCCCAGGGTTGCCCTGGCAAATGTTGCTGGCCCCCAAAGCGGAAGTGGGCGGGTCCAGGCCCCTTAAGCCCCCTGCCATGCCCAGGGTTGCCCTGGCAACTGTTGCTGGCCCCCAAAGCGGAAGTGGGCGGGTCCAGGCCCCCTTAAGCCCCCTGCCATGCCCAGGGTTGCCCTGGCAACTGTTGCTGGCCCCCAAAGCGGAAGTGGGCGGGTCCTGGCCCCCTAAAGCCCCCTGCCTTGCCCAGGGTTGCCCTGGCAACTGTTGCTGGCCCCCAAAGCGGAAGTGGGCGGGTCCTGGCCCCCTTAAGCCCCCTGCCATGCCCAGGGTTGCCCTGGCAACTGTTGCTGGCCCCCAAAGCGGAAGTGGGCGGGTCCTGGCCCCCTTAAGCCCCCTGCCTTGCCCAGGGTTGCCCTGGCAACTGTTGCTGGCCCCCAAAGCGGAAGTGGGCGGGTCCAGGCCCCCTTAAGCCCCCTGCCATGCCCAGGGTTGCCCTGGCAACTGTTGCTGGCCCCCAAAGCGGAAGTGGGGCGGGTCCTGGCCCCCTGCCATGCCCAGGGTTGCCCTGGCAAATGTTGCTGGCCCCAAAGCGGAAGTGGGCGGGTCCAGGCCCCCTTAAGCCCCTGCCATGCCCAGGGTTGCCCTGGCAACTGTTGCTGGCCCCCAAAGCGGAAGTGGGCGGGTCCTGGCCCCCTTAAGCCCCCTGCCATGCCCAGGGTTGCCCTGGCAACTGTTGCTGGCCCCCAAAGCGGAAGTGGGCGGGTCCTGGCCCCCTTAAGCCCCCTGCCTTGCCCAGGGTTGCCCTGGCAACTGTTGCTGGCCCCCAAAGCGGAAGTGGGCGTCCTGGCCCCTTAAGCCCCCTGCCTTGCCCAGGGTTGCCCTGGCAACTGTTGCTGGCCCCCAAAGCGGAAGTGGGCGGGTCCTGGCGCCCTTAAGCCCCCTGCCATGCCCAGGGTTGCCCTGGCAACTGTTGCTGGCCCCCAAAGCGGAAGTGGGCGGGTCCTGGCGCCCTTAAGCCCCCTGCCATGCCCAGGGTTGCCCTGGCAACTGTTGCTGGTCCCCAAAGCGGAAGTGGGCGGGTCCAGGCCCCTTAAGCTACATGCCATGCCCAGGGTTGCCCTGGCAACTGTTGCTGGCCCCCAAAGCGGAAGTGGGCGGGTCCTGGCGCCCTTAAGCCCCCCTGCCATGCCCAGGGTTGCCCTGGCAACTGTTGCTGGCCCCCAAAGCGGAAGTGGGCGGGTCGTGGCCCCCTTAAGCCCCCTGCCATGCCCATGGTTGCCCTGGCAACTGTTTCTGGCCCCCAAAGCGGAAGTGGGTGGGTCCAGGCCCCCTTAAGCCCCCTGCCATGCCCAGGGTTGCCCTGGCAACTGTTTCTGGCCCCCAAAGCGGAAGTGGGCGGGTCCTGGCGCCCTTAAGCCCCCTGCCATGACCAGGGTTGCCCTGGCAACTGTTGCTGGCCCCCAAAGCGGAAGTGGGCGGGTCCAGGCCCCCTTAAGCCCCCTGCCATGCCCAGGGTAGCCCTGGCAACTGTTGCTGGCCCCCAAAGCGGAAGTGGGCGGGTCCAGGGCCCCCTTAAGCCCCCTGCCATGCCCATGGTTGCCCTTGCAACTGTTGCTGGCCCCCAAAGCGGAAGTGGGCGGGTCCAGGCCCCCTTAAGCCCCCTGCCATGCCCATAGTTGCCCTGGCAATTGTTGCTGGCCCCCAAAGCGGAAGTGGGCGGGTCCTGGCCCCCTTAAGCCCCCTGCCATGTCCAGGGTTGCCCTGGTAACTGTTGCTGGCCCCCCAAAGCGGAAGTGGGCGTGTCCAGGCCCCCTTAAGCCCCCTGCCAAGCCCAGGGTTGCCCTGGCAACTGTTGCTGGCCCCCAAAGCGGAAGTGGGCGGGGTCCAGGCCCCCTTAAGCCCCCTGCCATGCCCATGGTTGCCCTTGCAACTGTTGCTGGCCCCTAAAGCGGAAGTGGGCGGGTTCAGGCCCCCTTAAGCCCCCTGCCATGCCCAGGGTTGCCCTGGCAACTGTTGCTGGCCCCCAAAGCGGAAGTGGGCGGGTCCTGGCCCCCTGCCATGCCCAGGGTTGCCCTGGCAAATGTTTCTGGCCCCCCAAAGCGGAAGTGGGCGGGTCCAGGCCCCTTAAGCCCCCTGCCATGCCCAGGGTTGCCCTGGCAACTGTTGCTGGCCCCCAAAGCGGAAGTGGGCGGGTCCAGGCCCCCTTAAGCCCCCTGCCATGCCCAGGGTTGCCCTGGCAACTGTTGCTGGCCCCCAAAGCGGAAGTGGGCGGGTCCTGGCCCCCTTAAGCCCCCTGCCATGCCCAGGGTTGCCCTGGCAACTGTTGCTGGCCCCCAAAGCGGAAGTGGGCGGGTCCTGGCCCCCTTAAGCCCCCTGCCTTGCCCAGGGTTGCCCTGGCAACTGTTGCTGGCCCCCAAAGCGGAAGTGGGCGGGTCCTGGCCCCCTTAAGCCCCCTGCCTTGCCCAGGGTTGCCCTGGCAACTGTTGCTGGCCCCCAAAGCGGAAGTGGGCGGGTCCTGGCCCCCTTAAGCCCCCTGCCATGCCCAGGGTTGCCCTGGCAACTGTTGCTGGCCCCCAAAGCGGAAAGTGGGCGGGTCCTGGCGCCCTTAAGCCCCCTGCCATGCCCAGGGTTGCCCTGGCAACTGTTGCTGGCCCCCAAAGCGGAAGTTGGCGGGTCCTGGCGCCCTTAAGCCCCCTGCCCATGCCCAGGGTTGCCCTGGCAACTGTTGCTGGTCCCCAAAGCGGAAGTGGGCGGGTCCAGGCCCCCTTAAGCCCCCTGCCATGCCCAGGGTTGCCCTGGAAACTGTTGCTCGCCCCCAAATCGGAAGTGGGCGGGTCCAGGCCCCCTTAAGCCCCATGCCATGCCAAGGGTTGCCCTGGCAACTGTTGCTGGCCCCCAAAGCGGAAGTGGGCGGGTCCTGGCGCCCTTAAGCCCCCTGCCATGCCCAGGGTTGCCATGGCAACTGTTGCTGGCCCCCAAAGCGGAAGTGGGCGGGTCATGGCCCCCTTAAGCCCCCTGCCATGCCCATGGTTGCCCTGGCAACTGTTTCTGGCCCCCAAAGCGGAAGTGGGCGGGTCCAGGCCCCCTTAAGCCCCTGCCATTGCCCAGGGTGGCCCTGGCAACTGTTTCTTGCCCCCAAAGCGGAAGTGGGCGGGTCCTGGCGCCCTTAAGCCCCCTGCCATGACCAGGGTTGCCCTGGCAACTGTTGCTGGCCCCCAAAGCGGAAGTGGGCGGGTCCAGGCCCCCTTAAGCCCCCTGCCATGCCCAGGGTAGCCCTGGCAACTGTTGCTGGCCCCCAAAGCGGAAGTGGGCGGGTCCAGGCCCCCTTAAGCCCCCTGCCATGCCCATGGTTGCCCTTGCAACTGTTGCTGGCCCCCAAAGCGGAAGTGGGCGGGTCCAGGCCCCCTTAAGCCCCCTGCCATGCCCATGGTTGCCCTGGCAATTGTTGCTGGCCCCCAAAGCGGAAGTGGGCGGGTCCTGGCCCCCTTAAGCCCCCTGCCATGCCCAGGGTTGCCCTGGTAACTGTTGCTGGCCCCAAAGCGGAAGTGGGCGTGTCCAGGCCCCCTTAAGCCCCCTGCCAAGCCCAGGGTTGCCCTGGCAACTGTTGCTGGCCCCCAAAGCGGAAGTGGGCGGGTCCAGGCCCCCTTAAGCCCCCTGCCATGCCCAGGGTTGCCCTGGCAACTGTTGCTGGCCCCCAAAGCGGAAGTGGGCGGGTCCTGGCCCCCTTAAGCCCCCTGCCTTGCCCAGGGTTGCCCTGGCAACTGTTTCTGGCCCCCAAAGCGGAAGTGGGCGGGTCCTGGCCCCCTTAAGCCCCCTGCCTTGCCCAGGGTAGCCCTGGCAACTGTTGCTGGCCCACAAAGCGGAAGTGGGCGGGTCCAGGCCCCCTTAAGCCCCCCTGCCATGCCCATGGGTTGCCCTTGCAACTGTTGCTGGCCCCTAAAGCCTAAGTGGGCGGGTCCAGGCCCCCTTAAGCCCCCTGCCATGCCCAGGGTTGCCCTGGCAACTGTTGCTGGCCCCCAAAGCGGAAGTGGGCGGGTCCTGGCCCCCTGCCATGCCCAGGGTTGCCCTGGCAAATGTTGCTGGCCCCCAAAGCGGAAGTGGGCGTGTCCAGGCCCCCTTAAGCCCCCTGCCATGCCCAGGGTTGCCCTGGCAACTGTTGCTGGCCCCCAAAGCGGAAGTGGGCGGGTCCTGGCCCCCTTAAGCCCCCTGCCTTGCCCCAGGGTTGCCCTGGCAACTGTTTCTGGCCCCCAAAGCGGAAGTGGGCGGGTCCTGGCCCCCTTAAGCCCCCTGCCTTGCCCAGGGTAGCCCTGGCAACTGTTGCTGGCCCACAAAGCGGAAGTGGGCGGGTCCAGGCCCCCTTAAGCCCCCTGCCATGCCCATGGTTGCCCTTGCAACTGTTGCTGGCCCCTAAAGCCTAAGTGGGCGGGTCCAGGCCCCCTTAAGCCCCCTGCCATGCCCAGGGTTGCCCTGGCAACTGTTGCTGGCCCCCAAAGCGGAAGTGGGCGGGTCCTGGCCCCCTGCCATGCCCAGGGTTGCCCTGGCAAATGTTGCTGGCCCCCAAAGCGGAAGTGGGCGTGTCCAGGCCCCCTTAAGCCCCCTGCCATGCCCAGGGTTGCCCTGGCAACTGTTGCTGGCCCCCAAAGCGGAAGTGGGCGGGTCCAGGCCCCTTAAGCCCCCTGCCATGCCCAGGGTTGCCCTGGCAACTGTTGCTGGCCCCCAAAGCGGAAGTGGGCGGGTCCTGGCCCCCTTAAGCCCCCTGCCTTGCCCAGGGTTGCCCTGGCAACTGTTGCTGGCCCCCAAAGCGGAAGTGGGCGGGTCCTGGCCCCCTTTAAGCCCCCTGCCATGCCCAGGGTTGCCCTGGCAACTGTTGCTGGCCCCCAAAGCGGAAGTGGGCGGGTCCTGGCCCCCTTAAGCCCCCTGCCTTGCCCAGGGTTGCCCTGGCAACTGTTGCTGGCCCCCAAAGCGGAAGTGGGCTGGTCTTGGCCCCATTAAGCCCCTGCCTTGCCCAGGGTTGCCCTGGCAACTGTTGCTGGCCCCCAAAGCGGAAGTGGGCGGGTCCTGGCCCCCTTAAGCCCCCTGCCATGCCCAGGGTTGCCCTGGCAACTGTTGCTGGCCCCCAAAGCGGAAGTGGGCGGGTCCTGGCGCCCTTAAGCCCCCTGCCATGCCCAGGGTTTGCCCTGGCAACTGTTGCTGGCCCCCAAAGCGGAAGTGGGCGGGTCCTGGCGCCCTTAAGCCCCCTGCCATGGCCCAGGGTTGCCCTGGCAACTGTTGCTGGCCCCCAAAGCGGAAGTGGGCGGGTCCAGGCCCCCCTTAAGCCCCCTGCCATGCCCAGGGTTGCCCTGGCAATTGTTGCTGGCCCCCAAACCGGAAGTGGGCGGGTCCAGGCGCCCTTAAGCCCCCTACCATGCCCAGGGTTGCCCTGGCAACTATTGCTGGCCCCCAAAAACGGAAGTGGGCGGTTCCAGGCGCCCTTAAGCCCCCTGCCATGCCCAGGGTTGCCCTGGCAACTGTTGCTGGACCCCAAAGCGGAAGTGGGCGGGTTCAGGCCCCCTTAAGCCCCCTGCCATGCCCAGGGTTGCCCTGGCAACTGTTGCTGGCCCCCAAAGCGGAAGTGGGCGGGTCCTGGCCCCCTGCCATGCCCAGGGTTGCCCTGGCAAATGTTTCTGGCCCCCAAAGCGGAAGTGGGGCGGGTCCAGGCCCCCCTTAAGCCCCATGCCATGCCAAGGGTTGCCCTGGCAACTGTTGCTGGCCCCCAAAGCGGAAGTGGGCGGGTCCTGGCGCCCTTAAGCCCCCTGCCATGCCCAGGGTTGCCCTGGCAACTGTTGCTGGCCCCCAAAGCGGAAGTGGGCGGGTCATGGCCCCCTTAAGCCCCCTGCCATGCCCATGGTTGCCCTGGCAACTGTTTCTGGCCCCCAAAGCGGAAGTGGGGGGTCCAGGGCCCCCTTAAGCCCCCTGCCATGCCCAGGGTGGCCCTGGCAACTGTTTCTTGCCCCCAAAGCGGAAGTGGGCGGGTCCTGGCGCCCTTAAGCCCCCTGCCATGACCAGGGTTGCCCTGGCAACTGTTGCTGGCCCCCAAAGCGGAAGTGGGCGGGTCCAGGCCCCCTTAAGCCCCCTGCCATGCCCAGGGTAGCCCTGGCAACTGTTGGCTGGCCCCAAAGCGGAAGTGGGCGGGTCCAGGCCCCCTTAAGGCCCCCTGCCATGCCCATGGTTGCCCTTGCAACTGTTGCTGGCCCCCAAAGCGGAAGTGGGCGGGTCCAGGCCCCCTTAAGCCCCCTGCCATGCCCATGGTTGCCCTGGCAATTGTTGCTGGCCCCCAAAGCGGAAGTGGGCGGGTCCTGGCCCCCTTTAAGCCCCCTGCCATGCCCAGGGTTGCCCTGGTAACTGTTGCTGGCCCCCAAAGCGGAAGTGGGCGTGTCCAGGCCCCCTTAAGCCCCCTGCCAAGCCCAGGGTTGCCCTGGCAACTGTTGCTGGCCCCCAAAGCGGAAGTGGGCGGGTCCAGGCCCCCTTAAGCCCCCTGCCATGCCCAGGGTTGCCCTGGCAACTGTTTGCTGGCCCCCAAAGCGGAAGGTGGGCGGGTCCTGGCCCCCTTAAGCCCCCTGCCTTGCCCAGGGTTGCCCTGGCAACTGTTTCTGGCCCCCAAAGCGGAAGTGGGCGGGTCCTGGCCCCCTTAAGCCCCCTGCCTTGCCCAGGGTAGCCCTGGCAACTGTTGCTGGCCCACAAAGCGGAAGTGGGCGGGTCCAGGCCCCCTTAAGCCCCCTGCCATGCCCATGGTTGCCCTTGCAACTGTTGCTGGCCCCTAAAGCCTAAGTGGGCGGGTCCAGGCCCCCTTAAGCCCCCTGCCATGCCCAGGGTTGCCCTGGGCAACTGTTGCTGGCCCCCAAAGCGGAAGTGGGCGGGTCCTGGCCCCCTGCCATGCCCAGGGTTGCCCTGGCAAATGTTGCTGGCCCCCAAAGCGGAAGTGGGCGGGTCCAGGCCCCCTTAAGCCCCCTGCCATGCCAGGGTTGCCCTGGCAACTGTTGCTGGCCCCCAAAGCGGAAGTGGGCGGGTCCAGGCCCCCTTAAGCCCCCTGCCATGCCCAGGGTTGCCCTGGCAACTGTTGCTGGCCCCCAAAGCGGAAGTGGGCGGGTCCTGGCCCCCTTAAGCCCCCTGCCTTGCCCAGGGTTGCCCTGGCAACTGTTGCTGGCCCCCAAAGCGGAAGTGGGCGGGTCCTGGCCCCTTAAGCCCCCTGCCATGCCCAGGGTTGCCCTGGCAACTGTTGCTGGCCCCCAAAGCGGAGTGGGCGGGTCCTGGCCCCCTTAAGCCCCCTGCCTTGCCCAGGGTTGCCCTGGCAACTGTTGCTGGCCCCCAAAGCGGAAGTGGGCTGGTCTTGGCCCCATTAAGCCCCCTGCCTTGCCCAGGGTTGCCCTGGCAACTGTTGCTGGCCCCAAAGCGGAAGTGGGCGGGTCCTGGCCCCCTTAAGCCCCCTGCCATGCCCAGGGTTGCCCTGGCAACTGTTGCTGGCCCCCAAAGCGGAAGTGGGCGGGTCCTGGGCGCCCTTAAGCCCCCTGCCATGCCCAGGGTTGCCCTGGCAACTGTTGCTGGCCCCCAAAGCGGAAGTGGGCGGGTCCTGGCGCCCTTAAGCCCCCTGCCCATGCCCAGGGTTGCCCTGGCAACTGTTGCTGGCCCCCAAAGCGAAGTGGGCGGGTCCAGGCCCCCCTTAAGCCCCCTGCCATGCCCAGGGTTGCCCTGGCAATGTTGCTGGCCCCCAAAGCGGAAGTGGGCGGGTCAGGCGCCCTTAAGCCCCCTACCATGCCCAGGGTTGCCCTGGCAACTATTGCTGGCCCCCAAAAACGGAAGTGGGCGGTTCCAGGCGCCCTTAAGCCCCCTGCCATGCCCAGGGTTGCCCTGGCAACTGTTGCTGGACCCCAAAGCGGAAGTGGGCGGGTCCTGGCCCCCTTAAGCCCCCTGCCATGCCCAATGTTGCCTTGGCAACTGTTGCTGGCCCCCAAAGCGGAAGTGGGCGGGTCCTGGCCCCCTTAAGCCCCCTGCCTTGCCCAGGGTTGCCCTGGCAACTGTTGCTGGCCCCCAAAGCGGAAGTGGGCGGGTCGTGGCCCCCTTAAGCCCCCTGCCATGCCCAGGGTTGCCCTGGCAACTGTTGCTGGCCCCCAAAGCGGAAGTGGGCGGGTCAGGCGCCCTTAAGCCCCCTGCCATGCCCAGGGTTGCCCTGGCAACTGTTGCTGGTCCCCAAAGCGGAAGTGGGCGGGTCCAGGCCCCCTTAAGCCCCCTGCCATGCCCAGGGTTGCCCTGGCAACTGTTGCTGGCCCCCAAAGCGGAAGTGGGCGGGTCCTGGCCCCCTTAAGCCCCCCTGCCATGCCCAGGGTTGCCCTGGCAACTGTTGCTGGCCCCCAAAGCGGAAGTGGGCGGGTCCTGGCCCCCTTAAGCCCCCTGCCTTTGCCCAGGGTTGCCCTGGCAACTGTTGCTGGCCCCCAAAGCGGAAGTGGGCGGGTCCTGGCCCCCTTAAGCCCCCTGCCTTGCCCAGGGTTGCCCTGGCAACTGTTGCTGGCCCCCAAAAGCGGAAGTGGGCGGGTCCTGGCCCCCTTAAGCCCCCTGCCATGCCCAGGGTTGCCCTGGCAACTGTTGCTGGCCCCCAAAGCGGAAGTGGGCGGGTCCTGGCGCCCTTAAGCCCCCTGCCATGCCCAGGGTTGCCCTTGCAACTGTTGCTGGCCCCCAAAGCGGAAGTTGGCGGGTCCTGGCGCCCTTAAGCCCCCTGCCATGCCCAGGGTTGCCCTGGCAACTGTTGCTGGTCCCCAAAGCGGAAGTGGGCGGGTCCAGGCCCCCTTAAGCCCCCTGCCATGCCCAGGGTTGCCCTGGAAACTGTTGCTCGCCCCCAAAGCGGAAGTGGGCGGGTCAGGCCCCCTTAAGCCCCATGCCATGCCAAGGTTGCCCTGGCAACTGTTGCTGGCCCCCAAAGCGGAAGTGGGCGGGTCCTGGCGCCCTTAAGCCCCCTGCCATGCCCAGGGTTGCCCTGGCAACTGTTGCTGGCCCCCAAAGCGGAAGTGGGGCGGGTCATGGCCCCCTTAAGCCCCCTGCCATGCCCATGGTTGCCCTGGCAACTGTTTCTGGCCCCCAAAGCGGAAGTGGGCGGGTCCAGGCCCCCTTAAGCCCCCTGCCATGGCCAAGGGTGGCCCTGGCAACTGTTTCTTGCCCCCAAAGCGGAAGTGGGCGGGTCCTGGCGCCCTTAAGCCCCCTGCCATGACCAGGGTTGCCCTGGCAACTGTTGCTGGCCCCCAAAGCGGAAGTGGGGCGGGTCCAGGCCCCCTTAAGCCCCTGCCATGCCCAGGGTAGCCCTGGCAACTGTTGCTGGCCCCCAAAGCGGAAGTGGGGCGGGTCCAGGCCCCCTTTAGCCCCCTGCCATGCCCATGGTTTGCCCTTGCAACTGTTGCTGGCCCCCAAAGCGGAAGTGGGCGGGTCCAGGCCCCCTTAAGCCCCCTGCCATGCCCATGGTTGCCCTGGCAATTGTTGCTGGCCCCCAAAGCGGAAGTGGGCGGGTCCTGGCCCCCTTAAGCCCCCTGCCATGCCCAGGGTTGCCCTGGTAACTGTTGCTGGCCCCCAAAGCGGAAGTGGGCGTGTCCAGGCCCCCTTAAGCCCCCTGCCAAGCCCAGGGGTTGCCCTGGCAACTGTTGCTGGCCCCCAAAGCGGAAGTGGGCGGGTCAGGCCCCCTTAAGCCCCCTGCCATGCCCAGGGTTGCCCTGGCAACTGTTGCTGGCCCCCAAAGCGGAAGTGGGCGGGTCCTGGCCCCCTTAAGCCCCTGCCTTGCCCAGGGTTGCCCTGGCAACTGTTTCTGGCCCCCAAAGCGGAAGTGGGCGGGTCCTGGCCCCCTTAAGCCCCCTGTCTTGCCCAGGGTAGCCCTGGCAACTGTTGCTGGCCCCCAAAGCGGAAGTGGGCGGGTCCAGGCCCCCTTAAGCCCCCTGCCATGCCCATGGTTGCCCTTGCAACTGTTGCTGGCCCCTAAAGCCTAGTGGGCGGGTCCAGGCCCCCTTAAGCCCCCTGCCATGCCCAGGGTTGCCCTGGCAACTGTTGCTGGCCCCCAAAGCGGAAGTGGGCGGGTCCTGCCCCCTGCCATGCCCAGGGTTGCCCTGGCAAATGTTGCTGGCCCCCAAAGGCGGAAGTGGGCGGGTCCAGGCCCCCTTAAGCCCCTGCCATGCCCAGGGTTGCCCTGGCAACTGTTGCTGGCCCCCAAAGCGGAAGTGGGCGGGTCCTGGCCCCCTTAAGCCCCCTGCCTTGCCCAGGGTTGCCCTGGCAACTGTTGCTGGCCCCCAAAGCGGAAGTGGGCGGGTCGTGGCCCCCTTAAGCCCCCTGCCATGCCCAGGGTTGCCCTGGCAACTGTTGCTGGCCCCCAAAGCGGAAGTGGGAGGGTCCTGGCGCCCTTAAGCCCCCTGCCATGCCCAGGGTTGCCCTGGCAACTGTTGCTGGTCCCCAAAGCGGAAGTGGGCGGGTCCAGGCCCCCTTAAGCCCCCTGCCATGCCCAGGGTTGCCCTGGCAACTGTTGCTCCTCCCCCAAAGCGGAAGTGGGCGGGTCCAGGCCCCCTTAAGCCCCATGCCATGCCCAGGGTTGCCCTGGTAACTGTTGTTGGCCCCCCAAAGCGGAAGTGGGCGGGTCCTGGCGCCCTTAAGCCCCCTGCCATGCCCAGGGTTGCCCTGGCAACTGTTGCTGGCCCCCAAAGCGGAAGTGGGCGGGTCCAGGCCCCCTTAAGCCCCCTGCCATGCCCAGGGTTGCCCTGGCAACTGTTGCTGGCCCCCAAAGCGGAAGTGGGCGGGGTCCTGGTGCCCTTAAGCCCCCTGCCATGCCCA